>NW_026127593.1:84987-176085 GCF_022985175.1 Labeo rohita
CAAGCTCCAGTTCTTCAACATTCTGTCGACTTTAGCAGCAAGAACTGCAGCTGCCAATTCGAGTCTAGGGATGGTCATCACTTTCAGCGGGGCTACTCTTGCTTTTCCCATCACAAATACAACATGGAAGAACCACTGATGTCCGCAAGACGTAAATAGCTAGCCGTACCATAGCCAATTTCACTGGTGTTGCAGAAGTGGTGTAATTGAGCACTACATATTTTTCCAAAGTTGTTGGGTATTAAGCATCTACTGAAGCATAAATTCGAAAGTAGCTTGAGCTCCTCTAGCCACTTGTCCCATTTCTGTGCAAAGGATGCAGGAATTTCTTCATCCCATCCATAATTCATCCTGCACAACTCCTGTCCAGTTCTTTTAGCTGGCAGCATTACTGGAGCAAGGAATCCAAGTGGGTCATAGACTGAATTGGTAACTGACAAAATGCCTCTTCTGGTAAATTGTTGTTGTTTCAAAGTTATTTTGAAGATAAAAGTATCAGACTATGTATCCCACTGAAGTCCCAGAGCGCTGTCCATAGGAAGTTCATCTCTGTGCAAGTCCAGATGTCTCACTTTTTTAGATCTCTCCTCCTCAGGGATTGAGGCTAGTACATTGCGGCTATTACTAACCCATTTGGTGAGTTTAAATCCACCAGTGGCACATACTGCAATGAGCTCCTGCACCAACATGATGGCTTGTTTTTCATTCGAGACAGACTTAAGGCAATCATCCACATAGAAGTTGTTACAAATTGTGGATAGAACTTCTGGATCAACTTTGCCTTCGTTATCATCTGCTGTCTTCCTTAATGCAAAGTTGGCACAACTGGGGGAAGAAACAGCTCCAAAGAGATGGACAGTCATTCTGAACTCTTCCAACAGTTGACTGATATCACCATTGGGCCACCACAGGAATCTCAAAAAGTCAAGGAACTCCTCAGGAACCTTAACTTGGTGAAACATACCCTCAATATCCGCCATCACAGCTATGGGTTCTTGCTGAAACCGAAGGATTACACCTAAGAGGGTATTCGTGAGATCTGGACCCTGCAATAATTCTGAATTCAGCGAAGTACCTTGAAATGAGGCAGCAAAATCAAATACCACTCTGATTTTCTTTTTCCTTTTATGGCAGACTCCATGATGGGGAATGTACCACTCTCTACCATCATTTCTGTCAAGCTCCTCTTCAGGTACTTTCTTTGCGTGGCCCTTCTTTAGGATGTCACCAATAAAGTCTCTGTAGTCTGATAAAAATGCTTCATCCTTCCTAAATCTCTTAAGTATACTTAGGGCTCGTTGTTCAGCAGTCTTCTTGTTGTCAGGCAGGGTGATGTCAAATTTGGGAAATGGAAGGCATATTTGGTAATGACCATCTTGTTTAACAACAAAGTTGTTCACAATTTCCAAGAATCTTTGATCCTCAAAAGAAAGTTCAGGTTTCTCATCATATGCTTGCTCTGGGAAGTCATTTTTATACTGTTCTTTGAGTAATTCATCCAGTTTAGCCACTGAGATTCTGTTAGAAGACACAGATGGTCGCCCCTGTACATCTGTGGATGAGTTACCACTCAGTGGCCCATTAACTAGCCATCCTAAACATGTTTGGACCGCATAGGGACCATCCTTTTGGCTGTTAATAATCCTTAAGGGTTCCATTGCCTTTGGGACATTGATCCCAATCAACATATCAACTTCTGCTTCTATGGAACATAGTCGAACATCACTCAGATATGGCCATTTCTTTATGTCCTCTTGCCTCGATATGTTCTCCTGGCTGACTGGAATTGAACTTTGTGTGAAAGTTTCAGGCAATTCAATGAAGTACTGTCAGACCTATGTGTACCATTTGGACTGTTTGTGTTGTTATCCCGGTATCTGCCCATATTTGGTTTTCCTGTTCCTGTTCTTGTTAGTTGCGTCATTGTCTAATCATTCGCACCTGTCTTGTTTTGATTGGTTTGTCCCCTTGGTGTCTTGTCGGTGATTACATTGTCATTCCGTTCATGTTCGTCGTGGTTGCTGGTTTCCTGCTGTTTCCCTGTGTTTGTTTTATGTACACTTTGGAGTATCTGAATAAACTGCACTTAGTTGGATCTCCGCTCTTCTCCTGCGTCATCCCTCGCACACGACGACTATACCGTGACAGAAATCACCGACCAACAACATGAACGCTGAGGAGGCTGTGACACGTTTGCGGCAAGGTGGCCGGAGCTTGGAGCGGTATGTGGAGGATTTCCTCAAGGTGGCTAACCAACTAAGCTGGCACGACGTGGCTTTAGGTTTTTGTTTTCAGATGGGGTTGGACGAAGACACAATCTGTTGCGATCTTCCCGTTTGTAAGTATCCCCTGATCGAACTGATAAATGTGGTTCTCTATTTAAACAGATCTGATTTTGAAGTCGAGGAGTGCCTCATGTCTAATCGTCCAACCCCCTCTGAAGCACGCCGCGTTGTGTCAGGTAACGACACCTCGGGAAATCCCGCATGCTGCGCCAATGGCTGTGTTTCCTGAGTCAAGTCAAGTTTCCGAGTCCAGTCAAGTTGCAGCTGAGTTCCCCGAGTCAAGCCAAGTTGCAGCTGTGTTTCCTGAGTCAAGTCAAGTTTCTGAGTCAAGTCAAGCTACAGCTGCTGTTCCAGAGTCTAGTCAAGATACGGCTGCCACTCCAGAGTCAAGCAAAGCTACAGCTGTTGTTCCTGTGTCAAGTCAAGTTAGAGCTGGGTTTTCTGCGTCAAGTCAGAGCTGCTCTTCCTAAGGCAAGTCAAGTTAAAGCTGTGTTTCCTGTGTCAAATCAAGTCAGAGCTATTGTTCCTGTGTCAAGTCAAATTACAGCTGTCGCTCCTGTCTCAAGTCAAGTTACAGCCGTCTTTCCTGAGCCAAGTACTATCAAGATGGCCGCCACGCCAGAGCCACTGCACAAGATGGCCGCCACACCAGAGCCTGTCACCAAGATGGCCGCCACGCCTGCTCAGGCCATCTCAGCCAAGCCACAGCCCGTTCACATCATGTCTTCTGCTCAAGAGTCTGCACCCAACATGGCAGCCCTTCTTCACAGCCGTGGTTCCTGAGTCAAGCAAAGTCACAGCCATGGTTCCTGAGTCAAGCAAAGTTCAAGCTACGGTTCCTGAGTCAAACCGATTCAAAGCTGCTGCTGCTCCAGAGTCAAGTAATGTCAAAGCTGCTGTTCCTGAGCAAAGTACGGTCAAGACTGAGGCTCTTGTGTCAAGCAAAGTCAGAATGGATCCTCCTGAGTCAAGTCAAGCCATAACAGATCTTCACAAGTCAAGTGTAGCCACAGCGGACCATAGCGACCCAGGTCAAGTCACAGTTGATCTTCACAAGCCAAGTCAGGCCTCAGCCAGTCACCACGAATTAAGTCAAGCCACAGGTGATCTCCATGAGTCGAGTCAAGTCACTGCTGTCCACCATGAATCAGGTCAAGTCACTACTGATCTTCATGAACCAAGTCAAGTCACCGCTGATCTCCATGAACCAAGTCTAGTCACCACTGATCCTCATAAGCCAGGTCAAACCACAACTGATCTTCATGAGCCAAGTCAAGTTATTGCTGACGGCCCAGAGTCAAGTCACGTCCCGCCTGACGGCCCAGAGCCAAGTCACGTCTCGTCTGTCCGCTCAGAGCCAAGTCACGTCTCGTCTGACCGATGTGTATTTTCTGTAGTAGCCTTTATATAGACCTACCTAAAAAAAAAACTTGCAAAAACTACAATTCTGTTTTTTAAAAAAGATTCTATTTTAAAAAATATTATTTTATTTGTATTTTTGATTAATATATGTATTAATACTTTTGCTTGTAAGTAATACTTGGAGTGTTTACTTGCCTTGAGCTCGAGAATGTTTTATTTACATGTATTGAAATTATTATTATTTAAACATGGTGGCAGCTTCTAGCTTGAAAGAAAAAAAAAATCTAACATCTTTGCAGCAACAGTTTTTATGGGTCCAAAACCATCTTGGGTGTGCATGATTTTCTAATAATTAAATGGCCCATCATCAATTATTCCTTATGTAATGTAATTTATTGTAATTAATGTAACTATAAATGCATTCAAAAAAAAAAAAAAGAGGTGTGAGTTTGCTGTGACTTATGGAAAGTATAGGTAGGGCTTTATACACAGTGTGTGCCATTGTAAAGACTAGGTTTATCCCTCACAACCTCATTTTCATTCAAGAAAAAAAAAGTCATATACAACCCAAAACACACACAGCCACAATCAGAAATAAAAGAGGTGCATTTTCTGCTCTTAAGGTCCCATTCACCAAGATACCTACTCCTTTACCCCTACCCTTGAATTTATACATTTACTACATTGATGAATAAAGTCAAGTCCCGCCCTATAATTTATCACATTCTAAAACCTGTTTCACTCTAAAATATGTCACATTACATAGATCACCCATAACTTCTGTCACATGACTTTAAGTTTGTTAAGCAGAGCATGGACACTTATGAGATGTTGTGAAATCAAAAATCAAAATGGCAAGATCCACTAGAGGTTTGCTTTTCTTACATTTCAACTGACATTGCATTTTTCTAGTTGTAAAGGTTAAACTCAGGGGTGCCCAAACTCAGTCCTGGTCCTTGGTTTAGCTACAACTTGCCTCAACACACCTGCCAGGGAGTTTCTAGTATGTCTAGTAAGAGCTTGATTAGCTGGTGTGTTTAATTGGGGCTGGAGCTAAAATCTGTAGGACACCTCCCTCCAGGACCGAGTTTGGGCACCCCTGGATTAAAACAATGTTAAGATACTGACAAACAACAGCATTTCCTTGGACTCGGACGGACTCGACTCGGACTCGGCCCTTTGGGACTCGGACTTGAGTCCGACTCGGCCCATTTTGGACTCGGACTCGTCTCGGACTCGATTGGTAAAAGACTCGGACTCGACTCGGACTCGACTTAGGTGGACTCGAACCCAACACTAGTGCTTAGTGTCGTTGTCCTGTTGAAAGATGAACTGTCACCCCAGTCTGAGGTCCAGAGTGCTCTGGAGCATGAGCTCTACAGGCAGCTGACGAGAGGATCTCGTATACAGTGTAAGTAATATTTCTTATTGGCATTAGATAATGTGTTGTTGTGACATAAACTTAAACGCATTTACTAGTTGGACTTTTTCAAAACTATAATTCCTGACTAAAATGTGTGAAATCGAGTGCAACATTTTGAAATATCATAGGCAACTTTTCAATGCATCTGTAAAGCATCAGGAATGTTTTATGTTTCATAAACAAATTGACATTAAAGTAGGGCTAATGTTTAGACGATATAAAAGTAATGTCTAAGAATGCTTAGACCAGTCTTTACTGTTGAATACTCTGTCTGCAAATATCTGCTCAAATGTGTACATAATGTGCTAATAATAATTTAGTTTCTCAGATGTTGTTTTTGTACTGTATAATAATAAATACAAAGCATGTTTGCATATGATAGCTATAAAATCACATGGGCAATATTAGTGATTGCTAATGTAACAACATAGTTGCTCCAGGCCTGTGTGGTTGGTAAAAAACTAAATGTTTTAAGTCACTGAAATAAGGCCATGGAACACATATAGAACATTTTTTCACAAGATTTTTGAGAACGGGATGTGGTAGGCTAGAGTTTTTTCTACAAAATGATGTGAAAATCATCTCATTCACTCGTTCAGAGAAAACAATATATTGATGTAAATTTTCGAAGACATGCCTTATGATCGAAAGGGAATATGCGAAGGAGTGGTAATGACCCATGAATATTTAGCAATTCACACCTGAGTCTCTCAGGTGTGAATTGCTAAATATTCATGGGTCATTACTACTCCTTCGCATATTCCCTTTCGATCATAAACCTGAGAGACAAAGAGCTCTCCCTAATGGCCCATCAATGAGACTGTGACTGTCAGGTAAGAAACAATGAGAGATTCAAAGAATCGAGTTTTAGATTATTTGTATTTTATTTACAACACAGTATAATCAAAATATACATAATGAAGGTCAAATACACATTATTGAGCACCCTGATCTAACCACAGAGATGTGAACAGACTTTGTGTAGTTTCTGAAAACTGTTTTCTGAATTATGTTCAATAAGTGAAAAAAGTAAATCATACCTGATATCTCTAAACTCATCATCAGTAGTCAAGGAACTTTTTTTTTACACTAGAATATAAGTGTAGTTGAACATCTGATGTTAGTACAGCGCTCTCATTTTGAAAGACAGCAGGATTCATCTGTTGTACAGGTATCAGATCACTAAAAAACAAACAACATGAGAAAAACATCTGTGAGCATGTTAATATCAGGAGCATTTGTAAAATATATATAGTGTATATATAGTGTATGAATTTGTAGCCATAGACTCGTGCATTTGTACTAACGTAAAAAGGACAATTTATATCTGAGAAACTAATAATTATTGTTTTTCATGTTAAAAATGTATTCGAGAGCAGAGTATTGATAAACATGGTCTAAACATACACTCAGAGTAAACACTCATATTACTTCCTATTGTTATACGATAAATAAGTAACTAAATAATATGATCTTTAAGTCATAAACATAAGCATACTTTGTATGTATTATACAATACAAAAACATTTATATTGGGAAAACTATATTATTATTGTTAAGCGTAAGTGTAAACACTATTACCTTTATATCGCATAGTTTTCTATTGTATAGAACATTAAAAAAACATCCTGGTGTTACTTGTTGAACAGAATTCAGAAAACAGTTTTCAGGAATTACACAATGTCTGTTCACATCTCTGTGGTAAGATAAGTGTGCTTAATAATGTGTCTTTGACCTTCATAATGTATGTTCATATTATACTGTGTTATAAATAAAATACAGATAATCTAAAACCCCAATCTCTGAATCTTCTCACATTGTTTCTTACCTGACAGTCACAGTCTCATTGATGGACCATTAGAGGAGGGCCTTTTGTCTCTCAGGTGTGAATCACTAAATATTCAATGGCCATTGTCACTTCCTCGCATATTCTTTTTCGATCACAAAACACGTCTTAGAAAATTGAAATAAGTATACTGTTTTTTGTGAACGACTGAACGAGATGTTTTTCACATCATTTTGTAGAAAAAACTCTAGCCTACCACATCCAGTTCTCAAAAGTCTTGTGAACAAATGTTCTCTATATGTTTTTTCGTCTTATTTCAGTGACGTAAAAAAATTAGATTTTCACTAACCACGCATAAACATTGTTTTCTCAAAAAAACAAACATGTACATTCATGTTGCTTACATATTATTGTAGCCCAGTTTGTGCTGATTACAGTGTAATTAGACTTCAGCCATTAATGTTTTTAAGATACTGAAAAAAAGCACCAATGTCAGGGCATGTCAAAACTTCTCCAGGGCCCCAAAAACACCCTCAGACTCCAGAGGGTTAAAACATGGTGGCAGCGGTAAATTACCAATAAGAAAAGTGAAAGACTGAGGTAAATTGCTAAGGAGAAAGCAATTAAGAGAGACGAGTGCCGATCATGGAGGGTGCTTTCGGATTGAAGCCTCCAGCAAATTTTGACACGAATGCAACGAATATACCAAAAGCTTGGAAAGCATGGGAAGAGGAGTTTTCCCTCTACATTGATTTATCGCTTACAGATGCGGATGACAAGACGAAGGTAAAAGTTTTCCAATATCTAATTGGAGAAACCGGGAGAGAACTGAGTAAGACGCTAGGCGCTGCCTGCCCGGCTGACGGTGAACTGACGTTGGAATGGCTGTTAACCGCGTTCAGAAACCACTGCAATCCGGCACCGAACGAAACAGTAGAAAGGTACAAATTTTTCTCCAGAAATCAGAACTCAGGCGAAATGATTGACAAGTATATTACTGATTTGAAAGTGCCGGCAGACACGTGCAATTTTGGATCGGCTAAAGATTCTCTGATTAGAGACCGAATTGTATGCGGCATACTGAACTCACAAGTGAGAGAACGTCTATTAAGAGAGTCAGACCTGACGCTTGAGAAATGCGTAAGGATTTGTAGAGCATCAGAACTGTCAAGAGAGAATGTGATGACCATCGAGGGACAGAAAGTTGAAGAAGTGCACACAGTACAGAGAATTAAACAAGGTCAGGGTACCAAACAAACTGTTACATCTAAGTGTAAATTCTGTGGAAAACAGCATGAGTGGAAAAAACTGAGTTGCCCAGCTTATGGAAAGCAATGCAGAAAATGTGGCAAGCTGAACCATTTTGCTGCCACATGCAAAACAAAAGAGATTAAGAGAAAAGGAATACACAGTGTAGCAGAAATAGAAGAGGAACCGTTTCAGGAAATCCTAAGCCTTAGTTCGCAAATGAGGGAGGACAAACAGGAAAAACAACTGTTTGCAACCATGTTGATAGGAGAAAGACCAGTAAAATTTCAGGTAGACTGCGGAGCCAGTTGTAACGTAATCCCCATTCAGCAGTTAAACCCTGACACAGTGATGGAAAAGACTGAACAGATTCTGGTCATGTATAATAAGAGCACCCTGAAACAATAGGAAAATGCAGAATAAAAATAAGAAACCAGAGAAACAGAAAACTGTACCGGCTGGAGTTTATTGTAGTGGAGGAAACCTCTTCAGTGCCCCTGCTGGGAAACAAGGCAGTGTAAGCTATGGATCTGGTAAGAATACAGCATGAAAATATTATGGCAATTGATGATATTGTTACCACAGAAAGACGCAGAGAAAAGGAACCATGGGACAAGAGCGACATGCATAAGGAGTATGCTGATGTATTTGAAGGAGATGGATGCCTGGAAGGAGAATATAACCTAGAGGTGGATCCTGCAGTGAAATTGGTGAGGCTTCCAAAGCAAAGAGTTCCTGTGGCACTAATGAAACATCTAAAAGATGAGCTGGGAAGCCCTGTAGAGAGAGGCATTATAGCTCAGGTGGAAAAGAGCACGGATTGGATTAGCAGCATGGTGGTGGTGAAGAAACCATCTGGAAAACTCAGAATTTGTATTGACCCAAGACCACTAAACAAAGCTCTGAGACGTCAACATTTTCCCTTGCCCACCATAGATGATGTTCTCCCCGATCTGACCAAAGCGAGAGTCTTTACGGTGTGTGACGTGAAAGACGGGTTCTGGCACATAAGGCTTTTAGAAGAGTCAAGCTACCTCACTACCTTCGCAACGCCATGTGGCAGGTATAGATGGATTAGAATGCCCATGGGAATCAGCCCGGCTCCAGAAGTGTTCCAGCACAGGTTGACTCAGCCATTGGAGGGGCTTCCAGGAATTCAGATAATAGCAGATGACATCCTTGTCTGTGGGGAAGGCGACAACGATGAGGCAGCTGAGAAAGATCATGACACAAAACTAAGACAACTCCTGGACCGTTGTAGAGACAGAAACATCAAATTAAATTTCAACAAACTCAAGCTAAGACAGAAAGAGGTGCCATACATTGGACACAGACTGACTTCCGAAGGACTAAAGATTGGCCCAGAGAAGGTGAGAGCCATATTGGAGATGCCCAGGCCATCAGATGTGAAGGGACTCCAGAGATTGTTAGGTATGGTGAACTATTTGTCCAAATTTTGCGCACACTTATCAGACAGCTGTGACACATTGAGACAACTGACACACAAAGACGTGATTTGGGAGTGGACTGATGTACAGGAAGACGCATTCAACAAATTGAAACAAATGATTGCCTCAGCACCTGTTTTGAAGTACTACAATCCAGAAGATGACCTGGTTCTTCAATGTGACTCCTCTGAGACAGGACTGGGCGCAGCACTTTTGCAGGCAGGACAACCAGTCGCTTATAGCAGCAGAGCCCTTACAGCCACAGAAAAAGAATATGCACAAATAGAAAAAGAATGCCTGGCAATTCTTTTTGGAATGGAGAAATTTCACTAGTACACCTATGGCAGGAAATTAGAAGTACATTCAGACCACAAACCCCTAGAAACCACTGTAAGAAAGCCATTGCTTAATGCACCCAAGAGATTACAGAGAATGCTTTTGAGACTACAACGATATGACATTAATGTTGTCTATGTGCCAGGTCGACTGATGCACCTAGCAGATACTCTCAGCAGAGCGTACCTACCAGAGTGTGCTGCAGAAGGATCAGTAGAGACAGAAATTGAGACAATCAACGTTGCAGTACCTTCCCATATCAGAAGGGATTCTACAAAAGATACAGAGAGAAACTGCTAAGGATGAGACATTTCAGATGTTGCAGCAAGTGATAGCTCAGGGATGGCCAGAGGAGAAAACTCAGCTGAAAGAAGAGGTAAGACAATTCTTTTCTATAAGAGAAGAGCTCAGTGAGCAAGATGGAGTGATTTTTAGAGCTCTAATACCAGCAAAGCTGAGAACAGAGATCATGGAGAGAATTCATGCGTCACATCTAGGCATGGAAAGCTGCTTACGAAGAGCAAGAGACTGTGTATACTGGCCTGGGATGAGTGCTGCTATTAGAGAATACATAGGGAAGTGTGCTGTTTGCAGAACTGTAGATGTGCGACAGCAGAAAGAGACAATGTGCGCACAAGACATTCCGATAAGGCAAAAGTCGGGACAGATTTATTCTCATTCAACAACAGAGCATATCTCATCACAGTTGACTATTTCTCCAACTTCTGGGAAATTGATTGTCTCCCTGATACCAGCTCAAGCACAGTGATACACAAGCTAAAGGCCCATTTTGCACGACACAGGATCCCATAGCTTGGGAATTCAGGCATGTGACGTCATCTCCAGCATATCCGCAAAGCAATGGCAAAGCCGAGTCTGCAGTTAAGATGGCCAAACAGCTCATGGGAAAAGCTAAGAGAGCAAAAGCTGATCCATACTTGGCTATACTAGAGCACAGGAACACTCCATCTCAGGGATTCAATGCCAGTCCTGCCCAAAGACTCATGAGCAGAAGAACTAAAACATTACTGCCGACACGGGACAGCCTCCTGCAGCCAGGTGTTGTAAACACAGAGCACGCTGTAGAAGTCAACCAACGCAAACAAGCCTACTACTACAACAGAGGAGCGAAAGATCTTAGACCTCTGCAGGAGGGAGAACAAGTGAGAGTTCAGCTGGACACGAAACGTAGAGCACACTGGACACCGGCAAAGGTGGAAAGAATGACCAATAACCGATCATACACTGTCAAGCTGGAAAATGAACTGTTGTACGGAGAAATCGGAAACATCTCAGGACTGTGCCTGGAGGACCACAGAGAGCAGACACATGGAACACAACTGTCAAGCTTGATCAGACTAATCATCCAGATGAGGGACATTCAAAGGCAGTACCAGAGTCACGCATAACACGCACACACCATTCAGACACCAGCAACAGCGTTGTGATAACTAGAAGTGGCAGAATAGTTAAGAGACCAACACACTTGAGAGATTTTGTTTAAATATGTTTAATTGTTCTTAAGACACTGAAGTGTAATTTTGAGTATACAGTGTTATGTTGTTGTGCACAAGTTGTAATGTTATGTTGTTTCTTGAATACAGTGCACATAATACAGTGTATAAATTGTTAAAAAAAAAAACAAACAAACAAAAAAAAAAACAAAAGGAAAGATGTTACAATATGTTATATATGGTCAGCAGGATGTGAAGATGTGACAGACCATGTATGGTTAAATTGTAATTTGAGTGTGTGACATCATTGAGATGCGCGAGCATGTGAAGTAAAGAAAACACACAGAAAACCTGTGTTTCTGAGATTCCTTGTTTTTTGAGGGATAGTTGATTACCAGAGTGAACTAAGCTTAAAACAAATGACAGGCTGACTCCTCCACTCTCTAAAGAAGTCACTGTGAGGGCACAGTTGGTCGATGGCTATGAAGGTCCTTCTTCTGCATGGGCAGACATTACAAGCCCTGGTCCAAACAGGACAACTCTCAAACAGGCTAAGGAGGCATTTTTCATAAACTATGAACTTTGCATCCTTATGGGATGGCATTGATGTGGCACTGAAATAAATATATATATATATATATATATATATATATATATATATATATATATATATATATATATATATATATATATATATATATATATATATATATATATACAAAGAAACATTGTGCCTGTTAGTGAAAACCTGAAAACAAAGTCACAGTTTGTGTGAAAACATTTCTGAATTGTGCATGATTGACTGTGCAGGATCATATGTGAAATGTTGTGGATCAGTGCCTTCAGAGGAAACATCCCCTATTTCCATATCCTCCAATTAAACACGGGATCTTTTGGCTGGCCCTGAAGCCTTCACTGGTGTCGATGTAAATGGCTGTATTGTGAGCCATGACACTGCAGTAGTGCACACTTTGAGACAACACTGTCACCTGTATGCCTATGCCCGTTAAAACATAGAATTAGCAAGGGAAATAGTGGTAACCCATACAAGATTTTAATAACAGGGCACAAGCCATCTTCTCAGTCCATCAGCAAAGACGGATCCTGATGATTAAGAATAGAACTGCCAATAGCAGCTGATTTACTGCACTAAACAAGTGTGGGATTACAAATTTAAGAATCTGTTTAAAATATGCTGATCCTATGCATATTTGTTATAGGTTCCAATATAACAACATGAACTGAAAAAGTTATGTATACTGTGACAGTCTAAGAGCAGGCAGCCCAGGCCCTGAGTCAGTAACCTTTTGTCTTTATGCAGTTCCTGAACATCTGGCAGGTTTTCCCAAGTTAAGTGTGAATTCTAAGTAGGGATGGGTACCGAAACCCGGTATTAAATCGCCCCGGTGCTAAATTATGAAAGACCGGAGTATCGATAAGCTCTGGCGTTAACGGTTCTGCTATCGGTATTGGAGAGTTTAAGAAAATACACATACATTTATTATTGCTATATGAAGAGTTCAGATGCAAAACCAGCTATGTAAGTACTGGCACTTCTGATTGGGCTGAGGCTGGAATTTAGCGAGTCTGAAGTAAAAGTATTTGAGGGACATATAATATGTGTCAGGAGCATTGACTCATTTCATTTTTGACCGAGATGGCTTTTAGCTGGTTTTGCATCTGAACTCTTCATATATACATTATGTTGCCAATTTTATCTATCCAGAGTCGCCAGCTGTTTTTATATGCAGTAATATCAGTCTATCATTTGTCTACGATGCATTTTTGCTATTCGCAATTCAGAGGAGAGATTGCGCTCACGCGGAGGAGCTACAGAGAGCGCAATATGAAAGCCTTGTTAAACTGTAATGACAGAGGACAGAACTAAACAATCAAACGTCTGCTTACACTTTAGACCTGTGGCTGTGTTATTAAACTAATTTTATTGTTGATTTTGATGTTAGCTTCCAAGGATCATAAAAAAAAAAGATGAGGTAAAACTATTTGTGACCGGGGATTTTGATTTACCACCAAGAACACATTTAGCGGGTTCACTTACTTTGTAGTTTATTCATTTAATGCTTTCAAAAGAATGTTTTGTTCTGAAAAGTATTCCAAAAATGTACAAGAAACAGTTCCGGCTAACAGCTTTCACAAAAGAGACCGGAAACGAATAAAACAGATTTCTGTAGTTAAAGAAAACAACAACAGAGAAGAATACACAGAGCTGGGAATGCACTTTAAATCTCGCAGCTCTGTATTTTCCTGTGTATGAGTATCTCCAATGCACTACACGCCATAGCTTTACAGTCTATTTGCATGTAAGCAAAATCAAACTTTTAACCTTCAAAACACGGCACTACAAAAACACAGCCGTCACCCCAAAATTACAAAAAGAAAATACTGCAATACAAAAATAGATTATACAACACCGGAATGCTGTTGTACACTACAGAGAATCTACCCGCAAATACACACAGTACAATACGGCAGTGGGAATACTGTACAAAAAAAGAAACAAAGCACCATAAGTACATTCTAACATTACCCACTTACATATCACTTGTGAAAAATTGAAGAAAATAACACTCACATGATGATGAGCTCCTATTTCACCCTTTACATTCACTTAATGAGAGCTGTAAACTGTGTAGAAAATCAGATAAATTATCAATCACATGAAAACACATGAAATATTCGCAAAAAGTAGCAGTGCAAGACATTTTATAAAGGCACAATTGAACAGGCCTACACCGCATGGTGCGACATCATACCATCGTACCTCGTACATGATATAACTTTTCAAGTACAACACCTCTTTGAAACAACACAACGGAATAAATATCCAGAAAGGATATTTAACTAGAATATCAACAGAAAAAAAACATATTTACCGTTGGAAGATCTTAAATAGGTCAACGATTACGGAGAGTGTGCGTCTCCCCTCGCACTGCTCGCTGCGCGTCACTTACAATCTCTGAGAACAACAGCGTATGCGCATTCCCCAGGTGTAATGCATACAACACCACCTACTGACGACTCCAGGGAAATACAGATAGTCACTGTCTCTTTTGATTTGGCAATTTACAGAAAGCAGCAAGTAAGATAAAATAAGTTTAACCATACAAGGAGAGAAATCAACTTCTATAGTTTTTACCACTCAGTTACATATTCTTTCAACTTCTTTACCTTCACAGCGGTGCGCATTCATTATTTAACGTCAGAATCAGCACAATCGGTGATTGTTGTAAAATGCAATCTTTACTGTTGATAAATTGCGGGACATGTTTGATAAAACGTTGAAATCACAGTGATCCATGGTAGAGATGCTGTTTCCCCGGCTGAGCTCTGTGTGCGCTCCAAAATGGACAAGCAAATTACACTTTGGACTTCGAGTGTGCGTCCAAACGATCAAACACACACAGATATTTCAAAGTGGCCGGCTTGAAGAGTACTCACTTAAACACAGTTTATGTCTTGGATGTGAACAGCTGTGTCAACACGATCTCATGAAAGTGAGTATCAATACTACGAGTTTCTGTTTCTATTTGGTGTTCTATTTATACACAGAAATGGACTTTGCGTGCATATGATACGCAATTGTTAGGATTAGGAGTGTGGGGTAAGTGCATATTATATGTAGGCTACGCCAAAAACTGTATTCTAAATAGATCAAGGCTGGGAAAATCTTTAACTGAGCTGTTTTCCTGAACCACATTTGCATGCTTTGTTTAGATTGATTCCACTTCTATGTACTCCTCCCACTTCAAACCTATATACTTTGCTGTGCTGAGATTTTGTCAGAAGACGACTTTGATGACTGCAGTGCCAAGCAGCGAGTATCTGAATAAAGAGAAACTTCTGCTTCAAGATATCTAAAATGTCTCCTGGTCTCTAAGAAAAAAATTCACAACACAAGCTTACAATTAATAATAGTACACAATTAATCTGTCCTTATAACGCAGCACAAACGCACTTAATAATAAGTAACATTACCTTTGCTTTGATGGTGGGATCCCATTGTTTTCAAAGACAGTTGTGTTTCCTTAGATAAAACAATAGGACCATCTACTGTATTTGGCAGCCTACATCATTTGTAAGCAGGAGCTGTGATGTACTCTAAAATTCAAGCGTGCAAAATAATCATAATTACAAACATCTGGCTTAACTTCAAATGGCTTAATCTACAAATTGGTCTATAGATTCCTTGGCTTGTGCCAAGAAAATCGATATCAATTATGCCATATCGGTTCAACTTCCTGTCTAAAAATCATTTTGATTTTCTTTAAAAACATACTTTTTTTTTGGAACCCCTCGTAGACTTTTGGTATGATTTTCACTAAATTCAACTCAGATCGTCTTCAGACCATGCCGGCAAAAAGAATTTGGATTTTATGTCGATAATGTGAAATGGTTTACCTCATGCTTAATCATTTTGTCATCTCTGTCATGCTTAGCTCCTCATTTTGCTTCTGTTGTGCTTGGCCAGAGCTGGGCCAGAAAAAAAAATACTATGAGGGAGTAAAACACAACAGAACATATAGAGGGTGGAAAGGATGGTGTAGGTGAGAAAGGCAATTGAATTAGATGAATATAATGATTTGTGGGGAATCAAGTTCCCATAATGAAACAGGCTAGATTATTTATACTTGAAGGAGTCATAATTATCCATGCACTCACCATGATCTGGTTCTCAGCTCATAAATCAGTGCACATATATAACATCATGGCGCATTCAGGCGCGTATTAAATTCTTAATTTTCACCCATTTCTGGAAATGAGACGAAAGTGGTAGTTTAGTTTTTTCCGGTCTGGTCTGATCCCAGACTAATGAAATATTAATGTGCATCCAGCATGTAATGTATCTTTAATATAATACTGCCTTACATTATTAACAGAAAATCTGCTATAATTTTATTTTATATATTTGTATAACCTCTTGTTCTGAATCCTGTTCTTTAGGAAGAGATAAATGTGGAGTTGACACTATGATCCAAGAAACACCAAATGATTTTTCTATTAATTTTATTTTAGCTGCAATTCTGTACTCTTTATACTGATTGAACTGAACATAATTATCACTATGTTTCATGACTTGTTTATTATAAAACAGATTTCTGAACAGATGAGATGTATATGAATTTGGAGGTTGCTTGGAAACAAACAAACAAACAAATATTTAATTATAAGTGCAACATAAAATGTAACACAAATATAATTTCAAACAAACAATCTGAGGTGGTATATATGGACAGACAAACATGAGCCTGATGTTTTATTTATAATATCTATAGCCCCCTTTACACATTAAACTCAGTAAGTTTTCATAACTACTGTTTACACTAGCAATAGTTTTCCATCTTATGTAATCTTATGCTTTATTTACACATAGTATCAAAACAGTAATGCTATAAATGACTACCTGTTATTTACCTGGATTTTTCAAAAGATCCTACTCGCATATGATCTCTAATTGGTAATTTATCTGTACTTGTCCAGAAAAGGTTGTACGTGTGAAAGTTCCTTATGGAATTTTGGCTTCTCAAAAAGCAGGTTAGGAGGAAAATAATGTGTCTTAATTTCCTGACAAAAACATAACTCTGTGTGAGTGCGCATTTTGTTTCAGTTTCAGTTTTACTCGCTCCGTATCCAATAAAGAAATCGATGTATTCCATTTTCTTGTCAAATATCTTCCTTTACTCTTCACTGAGCGATAAATAAAACAAATAAAATCAAATAAACAAAATATAATCCTAAATCTCAAATATTACAGACTCCGCTGTATTCCAAGAATGCACTGCCGCCAGACTTGACAGATGCGATTCTTAAAGGGGTCATCGGATGCCCATTTTCCACAAGTTGATATGATTCTTTAGGGTCTTAATGAAAAGTCTCTAATACACCTTGATTAAAAATTTTCAATGGTTTTGTAAAACAACACGCTTTTTACCTTGTCAAAATGAGCTCTGCAAAAATCATCTAATTCTAAGGGGTTGTTCCTTTAAATGCAAATGAGCTCTGCTCACCCCGCCCCTCTCTTCTGTCTGTGGAATGCCGATCTTGTTTACTTTAGCCACATTTAGCTGCATTTAGCCGGTAAACTTCCTAACTACCACATTATAAGGAAAGGCGATCGCAAAGATTCATTAAAAAATGATTATACACACACTTCTGCTGTAAATGAAGGTGGATCATGAATGATTCGCACGAACATAGACGGATATATGTAGATCGGGAGGCGCATTCCCTTCACAAACAAATGTAATCCACTGCATCTTCAGCGGCTCAGATGTCGGGAGTAAATGACGACCACTATGTTCATTATTACATCCAGCAACACAACACCTCAGTCGCTCAATCGGAGATATTCTTGTCTAACTTACATCCCTGCTTCGGCATTAAAACAAGGAAAGTTACTGGACTGTGACAGCTGGTCTGAGGTAAGAGCTCATGTCAATCAACTATCATGGGAGCAGCCTCTGAGAATGGCTCGATTTGAAAAAGGGGATATTATTTTTACAGATTAATTAAAAACCGGATTTTTATCATTATAGGGTAGATTTGTACATACACTGCCAACACACATTAATGTTCAAACAACATGAAAAAGTGAAGTTTGCATCCGACGACCCCTTTAAAGAGCCAGTACACAATTTTACATAGTACATATTTGCAATGTAAAATACAGAAAATTTGTCTAAATTGTACATATGAATAAAGTGTGTTTACAAATACAAACAATCCAAAACAAAACTGGCATGCGCTACATGATAGTAAAAATATTTGTTACAGAACCTAAGCAAAAATAGGCTTCTACATTACCGCCCCCTAATTGTTCTCAAACTCTTTGAAACAGTTACTTAAATTTAAACTTAAGGAGCCATATTATTTTATTCCAAAGCAACACAAATTTAGGTTCCTAAAGACACATTGCCTTCATATACTCATTCTGCTTCCTGTAACAAGCAAAGTTTTGTTATCTGTCTTTCCAAAATGTTCGCCTTTGTCTTAATGTGGACTTGTCGGACGAGACCCTTCTTGTCAGGAATAGTTTAAGTGACTCTTGCTAACATCCATGAATTCCTAGGGGCAGAGTCATCAACTACCAGAACAATGTCTCCAACAGAGAAGTTTCTTGTTGGGTTGTTCCACTTTTGTCTCTGTTGCAACTGTGGCAAGTATTCCCGGCACCAACGCTTCCCGAACAAATCAGAAACGTACTGCACCTGTTTCCATCTGCGTTTAGAATACAGGTCATCTTTGTCAAACAGTCCTGGAGGCAATGATGGCCTTGTCTTGAGTAACAACAAGTGATTCGGAGTCAGAGCTTACAGATTATGTCACTTGATGCCACTGTAATTGGACGACTGTTGATTATACCTTCTGCCTCACAGAAAACAGTCTGAAGGCATTCCTCATCGAGAACTTGTTCTCTAATTGTAGCATTAAGGATTTTTCTTACTGAGCGTTTTAGTCTCTCCCATGCCCCGCCATGGTGAGACCCCATGGAAGGATTGAAAACCCACTTGATTCCTTGTTGGCTGAGATGGTCCTGAATCTTCTGGTTGTTCCAATTTTCAATGGATTGTCTCAACTCACGCTCATCAGCTACAAAATACCATTGTCCCATTGTCTGACCTGAGAACTTTCACTTGTCCCCATGGGCAACATTTGACTCTGGAGTCGGGGGGGGCAACAAAAAAAAAAATTTGGATAAGCATTAAAACAATCCCCTACCGTACTGCAACGCACCAAAGCAGTCATTACAGCGCAGTCAAGAATAACGTGAAGAGGTTGCCAACGTTTACTAAAACTGTGGAGGTACTTTTGACTCTTGAATCTGGCAAAGCTTCCCGTTTTTAACTGTCAGTTGACAGCCTTTCATTTTTAACCAAATGTGCACGCTGCTTTTCTGATTTTCCGTGTCTTTTTCCCGTGTCATGTGACATATCCGTTTTAATTCGTTGTTACTAAAGGTGAAACACGTTAAGAAAAAATGAACGATCAGTTGTGGGACTGTTTCGTCATAAATCGCATACTATTCATTTCTGAACTTTACCGTCCGTTACTGGCAATGAAATTAGGCTACTGGTTGATATGTCCCGGTAGAGCCCTGAATTGCAGCCCGAGCCCGACGGGCCTTTTTTACGTCCCTAGGGCCAGGCTTCGGGCCAATTCGGGGTTTTTGTTTTCAATTTGCTTTATTTCGTTAAGTTATAATGTAAAGCTTTCTATAGATATATGTATCATGTCTGTGAGTTAAGTATTCGCTGAGTTTCAGTTCATTTTTGTGAAGCGCTGCTGTTGAGACCACAGACAGCGCATCATGTTTGTTTTCTTTATGTTAGAAGCACCATTTGCAATGTTTTGTTGATATTGTGAGTGCACACAAATAAAAGTAAACCCTTTACAGTTCCGAATGATGTATTATTTTTACTTTTATCAGCAAAAATGACGGAATATTTAAAATGGTTTCCATTGAAAAAAATTCAAGTGATCGCGCTGGCGCCTCCATGTCCTGCAAAGCGGCTTTATTAGCACACATTTATCTAGGTTTAACGTTTAAACTAACATTGATTTATACTTGAAGTCGTGATGATTTGAGAAGGCAAAATTTATCAAACAGACTATGATCAGTCTTACACTGGCCGCTTTGTCGTTACTTTAAAAAACAAAAAAACATATTTTACGAACAACAAAAAAAATGCTACAAAACGTTTAAATTAACTTGATAAAAAAAAAAAAAGAAATATAATCACTTTGCCATTGCATACAAAACTGGACTATTTTAATAGCTGAAACAGTAGTATAAGCTGTTTTGGGAGAAGAGGGAAAAAAAGACGGGCTCGGGTCAGACTCGGGCCGAGAATGTCGTACAAGGGCCGGGCGAAGAAATAATCTAACATAAATATGCAGATATCATCCCGAAACATTGTACCGTATAGAACGAACGTTTCATACAAATTCTGAACGGATTATAGCCTAGAAAGTGCACAAAGCTCGCTCACTTTATCACGTATAAAAGCGTCACTCATCTCAGTTCATCGCGATCTCACAAGTTCTGTTATAATCAGTGAAGCTCTCTAAATTACACAATGAGTCTGGCTATTTTGCCAGATATTCAGTTGCTTTTGCTTTCGTTTGAGGGTATTTGGCACCGTCTAGTACCTCCGTACAACCGGGCCTGAGCATGGCAAACTGCTCCAACTGCAGTGTGGCTGACAACGGGGACGACTAACCATCTGGGGGGGGCAACCTTCGGAATAATCATAGGCCGCTTGACTTCTTCTGGCATAGCAGCATTGCTAAGTCTTCCACCGACGTGTAAAACTTCATTATGCAACTGAGGGTTTAACCTGTAGATAAAACTGCCTCTTTTTATGGCTCATCCACTTTGCAAAGCTGATATCTCCTCAGCAAACTTCTCTCTTTGACAGAACTTCACTATTTCAGGCTCAGCCTCCTTGAAATCTTCAACTGAAATGTGACTTCCTTTCCATTTAGCTTTGATGTCTGTCATCCTTTTGTCCACTCTAGTTGAGTTAGCTGGAGTCTCTGCAGCAATAATCTTTTTCCTTTGCACAAGTTACAACAGCATAGATTTAAACTTTAAAATCCATGCTACGATGTGCTGAAGCTTTATCCTGGAGGAGAAATGATTCATCAGTTGTCTAACTGAACAATTGCAGTGTTGGGTCTATATTAAATTGACCAATGCTGACTTCTTGATCTCTGGATCATCTGCAGATATCATCATTTGGTCCATATTCTTCTCATCTGGGGATTGGTATAGAAATTCTGGGCCTGAGATCCATTTTTTATTTTGCAGGAACATGTTAACTTTCTGCCCTCTTGAGGCACAATCCGCTGGATTTAATGCAGTATCAACGTGGTTCCACTGTTCGATGTTTGAGCCCTTTAGAATGGTTGTGACTCTGTTTGCCACGAATGTTCCGAATCTCGTACTTTCATTTCTGAGGTATTTAAGCACAGCTGTGCTGTCTGTCCAGTACACTGAAGGTTTAAGATCTTAACATCAAGATCAAGACATAAGAAGTCTTAACATCAGATCCATTTTTGTGGCCACTGTTGCAGCTGTCAGTTCCATTCGTGGAATTGTAGGCCTTTTTAGAGGGGCAACTCTGGCCTTCCCCATAATCAATGCACAGTGCACCTGATTCTGTTGATTTTGTAGAAGAAGATAGCTTGCTGTACCATACGCATCTTTACTCGCATCAGCGAAGTGATGTAGCTGTGCCACCACAACTTCTCTGAAATCTGCTGGTTTGATGCATCTGCTCACCTTGAATTCTTCAAGCTGATGAAGTCTATTGAGCCAGTCTGTCCACCTTTGTTTTACTTGCTCTGGCAGATCATCATCCCATCCTATTTTCAGTCTACATAAATCTTGCAGGATCATCTTTGCTGGTAAAACCACAGGTGCAAGAAACCCCAAGGGGTCATAGATAGAGTTGACGATCGAGAGCAGACCTCTTCGAGTGAGTGGACGATCTTTGAAATGTGTCTGACTCAACATCCCAATGGATGCCCAATGCTCTGTCCATTGGTAGTATTTCTTGGTCAAGATCCAAGTTTCTCACTCCATCAGCCCACTCATTCTCAGGGATAGCTGCTAACACAGCACAGCTGTTGCTAGTCTACTTGACCAGGCAAAAACCTCACAGCTCTATGGCTTGTCTCAGTGGCTGTAGACTTTAAACAGTTGTCTACATAGAAATTTCAAAGAACAGCATCAGCAACATCAGGTTTGAATAATGTGCTGTGTTCCTTAGCACACTTCCTCAAAGCATAGCTGGCGCAGCTGGGTGAAGAAGTAGCGCCAAATAAGTGGACAACCATTTTATGTTCCACCAAGTCTCCACCATAATCTCCATGAGGCCACCGCAGGAACCTAAGTAGATCTGAATCTTCTTCATGGACATGGACTTGGTGGAACATAGCTTCCACATCTGCCATAAAGGCGATTCTTTCTTGTCTGAATCTTGTAATGACACCAACAAGACTACTTGTGAGGTTGGGGTCTAGTAAAAGTTGATGGTTCAATGACATCCCTTGATAGGGTGCCCCACAATCAAAAACGACTCTCAGTTTTTGTTTGACGTGATGGTACACCCCATGGTGAGGTATGTACCATATCTTGCCATCTGTTTGTTTGTGATTGTCTTCTGTCAGCTTAACAGCATAGCCCTTTTGGATGAGAGTGTTCATGAAAGATGTGTACTCCGTATGGAACTCTGGATTTCTGAGTTTTGTTTTTTTTTTTAATTCAGAGCCCACTGTTCAGCCACCACACGGTTATTTGGCATCTGAATAGCCTTGTTCTTCAGAGGCAAGCACAAGCTGTAGTGACCATCTACTAGTTTAGCTGACTCAGACATCATTTTCATAAACTTGTGGTCTTCTTTGGACATTTCCTTTTGATCATCCACTCTTTCTACTTCAGGGAAATCCTGCTTGAATTGCTGTTGCCACAAGTCTTCTAATCTGACTACTGATATGCGATTCACAGACACTGGAAAACACCTGCCCTTTCTTGTGACATCATTACTGTTCCTAAGGGGTCCATTGACTGTCCAGCCCAACTTAGTTCTTACAGCAAAAGGTCCATTGTCTTTACTACTAATAACTTCCCATGGCTCCATGACTTCAGGCACATTAGCTCCTATTAGCAATCTGATTTCTGCTTCAATGCTAGGGAGATAGACTTCCTTAAAATACGGCCATCTCTCCAAATCCTTTTGCTGTGGAATGTTGCTCTTGTGAACTGGAATTGTTTGCTGTGTAAAGACATCAGGAAGTTGGACAAACTGATTACCATCTAGGCTACTAATCTCCAACCCAGACACTATGTGAGTTTTGATTTGTTTTTCATCTCCCATTGTTCTCAGGAGTATATCAGTCTTTCTTCCATTCACTTTTAGTTCAGACATCAACGCTTCTGTACAGAAGGTGTCCAAACTACCTGGGTCGAGAATTGCGTAAGTTTTAATCAAGTGTGTACCCTTCATAGTGAAGGATTACAAATTTAAGAATCTGTTTAAAATATGCCGATCCTATGCATATTTGTTATAGGTTCCAATATAACAACATGAACTGAAAAAGTTATGAATATTGTGACAGTCTAAGAGCAGGCAGCCCAGGCCCTGAGACAGTAACCTTTTGTCTTTATGCAGTTCCTGAACATCTGGCAGGTTTTCCCAAGTTAAGTGTGAATTCTAAGCTCAAGATACAACTGTGCCTTTTGTTTAAGCACCTATGCATTTGAATGACACTTGTATGCTAAATAGATCAAGGCTGGGAAAAATCTTTAACTGAGCTGTTTTCCTGTACCACATATTCATGCTTTGTTTAGATTGATTCCACTTCTATGTACTCCTCCCCCTTTCAAACCTATATACTCTGCTGTGCTGAGATTTTGTTAGACTTTTTGATGACTGCAGAGCTACGCAGCGAGTATCTAAATAAAGAGAAACTTCTGCTTCAAGATATCCAAAACGTCTCCTGGTCTCTAAGAAAAAAATTCACAACAATAGTCTTAACTTGAACAGGAACGATTGACAATGCACACTCATTCTCACAGGTGTCCTTTTCTGCACTTGTAACAGATTGTCTGTCACAATTATCCGTTTTGTCTTCGGGAAGACACTTGGTTTCCTTTGGCTTCATATGCAGTATCATTGGATGAGGCAATGAGCATTCGCTGCAGCTCATTCTATCCTTGCATTGTTTGCTCATGTGCCCATGCTTTAAACAACCGAAACACAAGCATTTGCTACACAAGAAGTCAATTTTCTCCTGATGTGTCTTACTTCTCAACCTTTTACACGATTCCAGGTTATGCTGCGGTCCTTTACAAAAGACACATTGTTTCTTCCAGCTGTTGGCATGTATATTTTGCAGTACTTGAACTGAAAGTTTGTCATCATCTTCAGCCCTTTTGTCAATCGGTACAGTACTAGTTGTGAAGACCTTTTTTGTTACAGCCTTTTTATAAATGCTTGCCTCTGCATGTAACCTAACTTGTCCTTTAGTGGCTGAACTTTCCTTTATGTCTCCAAACACTGGATGCAGAGAAATCCTGGCTTGCTTGTTAATGAAATCAAATAAATCTTTGAACTTCACACTAGCATTTTGCTTTTCTTGAATTTCACATGCCACCAATCACCATTTTTCTCTTAATTTGTATGGAAGTTTCACTGCAATGGCTCTTAAATTTGCTGCATTATCCATCTCTTCCATGTAACTTATATCTGACATTGCATTGCAGCATCCTGACAGAAACAATGATAAGGAGTGAAGTGCTTCTCCGTCTTCAGGTCTGATAGAGGGCCAGTGTAGAACTGTGTTCATGTACGCGACTGCAATCTGATACTCATTTCAAAGTTCAAAGGCACGAACAAACAACTTATAATCAAGAGGATCTCCTTTGAAAATGGGTATGTCAACTGAAGGAAGCATGGACATTTTTTGATGCTTCACTAAGCATTCAGCAATGTTGGCTTGTCGCTCCACAGCATTGCATAAAGTATCAACTACATTTCCCTCTCCACTTAAATGAGGCTCATTTGGGACTGTGTTATTAGTTGATTGTGGCCTAAGAGGCTGAAACACATCTTCATGAGGTGTTATTCTACCCGATTCCAGATCTATTTCTTTGTGACTTACTGCTGAAGACCGGCAGCTCTCATACTGCTTTATAACTTTAATCTTTGCATCTGACGCTGCTAGTGCAACTTCTAGCTCAATTTTTTTCTCTTTTAGCTTTTAGTTCAGCCTGTTGTTGTTTGATAGCTGTTTCTTCCTCAAAGCAGCATGTTTAACAAGTAGTGCAGCTCTTTCTGCTTCAGCAGATATATGTGCAGATGTTGTAGAAGCTGTGGACCTGCCATCTACTGACCCATGTTTCTTATGCTTCTTACTTGAAGTCACTGACACAGAGGAAATACTATCATCAGGATTTATTTCAAGATCACACTGTACCGCTTGCTCAGCATTTTCTGCAACTTGTTTCATTCACTTGTTGACTGCAGTAATGAACTTCTCACATAAGCAGGCTCTTGGTTCGAACCATGCATGTTGGTCCTTTGCATAATCTTCTTCAGACATAAACTCATCAATAGCATGGTTGAGCTGACAGAAATCTTTATACAAGTCTTTGTATTCTGTTTCTAATTTAGTTCGAACAGTGTCAACATGTGCAGCATCATCCATAAGTTGTTCAGTTTCTTTCGACTTGCTTGTGAGCTGAGCTAATTTTGCTTTCCTTGATTGCACAAGCCTTTGCAATTTTTCTTCATCTGCCTTTTCTGTCATCTTTACCTGCCTTTTAGTACTAATACAATCTTTAGTTGCCTTTGTACTCTCATTCATTCTTTAAATTCAAGCATCAAAACGAGTGAATCATTGTCCGTATATTGCTGGACTGTGCAATGTCACGTTTACATTTTTACCTCAGAAATCTCAGCAGAAACAGCGCTGTTAGATTGCGTGTAGGTAACCTCCGAAATAATCCTAGAATGTCCTTTTTCAAAGAAACTCCTCATGACAGGTACTTCAAGATCAATCATTCCTCAAAACATCCATAAATATTTGTGTCAAACACGTCCTTATCCGTCAGGAGTTAGTTTTCTTTACTAATGTGAGTGCGCATTTTGTTTCAGTTTCAGTTTTACTCGCTCCGTATCCAATAAAGAAATCCACGTATTCTTGTTTCTCTGTCAGATATCTTCCTTTACTCTTCACTGAGTGATAAATAAATAAAATCAATTAAACAAAATATATTCCTAAATCTCAAATATTACGGATGCGGTAAAGAAACCTGCATGACTCCGCTGTATTCCAAGAACACACTGCTGCCAGACTTGACAGACGCTATTCTTAAAGAGCCAGTACACAATTTTAACATAGTACATATTTTCAATGTAAAATACAGAATAAAGTGCGTTTACAAATACAAACAATCCAAAGCAAAACTGACATGCACTACATGATAAAACATATTGTTTATGGAATCTAAGCAAAAATAGGCTCCTACACCTCCCGATTTACATATATTCATCTATGTTCGCGCGAATCATTCATGATCCAGCTTCACTTACAGCAGAAATATGTATAAGGGTTTTTTTTTTTTTTTTTTTTTATGAATCTTTGCGATCGCCTTTCCTAATAATGTGCTAGTTAGCAAGTTTAGCAGCTAAACGCAGCTAAATGCAGCTAAAGTAAACAAGATCCTCATTCCACAGAGAGAAGAGAGGGGCGGGGCGAGCAGAGCTCATTAACATTTAAAGCAGCCTCGACCAGAATGAGATGATTTTTGCAGAGCTGATTTTGGCAAGGTAAAAAGGGTGTTGTTTTACACAACCATTGAGAATTTTTAACCAAAGTATATTATAGGCTTTTCATTAAGACCCTAAATAATCATATCAACTTGTGAAAAATGGGCATCCGATGACCCCTTTAAACTCACTTAGCCTACAAATTAATCATGGAATTTTTATTAACAAAATGAATAACAATAGCTTACACCATGCTATTGTCACGGTTATCGTCGTGTGTGTGGGATGAAACAGGAGGAGAGCGGAAATCCAATAAGTGCGCTTTATTATGAAAATCCAAAGTGAACATAGAATCAAAATAGCAAGGGAAGGATAGGGTAACGGCAGGGTAACAGCAACCATGACGAGAATTAAACAGAGTAACAAAACAATCACCGACAAGGACACGGGGGAACAACCAAACTTAAATACACAGAATTAACCAGTAGACTACAAGACAGGTGAACGTGCAACAATGACGACATTAACAAGGACAGGAACAGGAAGACCAAATATGGGTAACACTGGGAAAACACTCCAAAACAGTCCAAATGGCACACAACGGTCTGACATTACCCTCCCTCTTATAAGGCACGACTCGCGCCATAACACATACACTGGGGTGGGAGGGTGGGTGCCCTGGAGATCCGTGCCGGGCAGACACAGGGTACATAGGGGCGTACCTCCAGGGCGGATCAGGGAGCCATAGCGGACCACAGAGTTCATTAGGCCATGGCGGGTCTGGGAGTTCAGGAAGCCATGGCCGATTACACAGTCCTTGTGCCCATGGCGGGTCGGGGAGTTCAGGAAGCCATGGCCGATTACACAGTCCTTGTGGCCATGGTGGGTCAGGAAGTTTCGGGAGCCATGGTCGAGTAAACAGTCCTTGGGGCCATGGCTGATTGAGGGGGCAGCTCGGGCTCTGGTGTACACGCCGGAGGCAGCTCGGGCTCTGGTGTGCACGCTGGAGGCAGCTTGGGCTCTGTGAACGCAGCTGCAACGTGACTTGACTCCAGCAATGCAGCCGCAACTTGACTTGACTCCGGAGACACAGCTGTCACTTGACTTGAATTTGAAGACGTAGCTGCTACTTGACTGGACTCTGAAACTTGACTTGACGCAGGAAATGCAGCTGCAACTTGACTTGACTCAGGAAATGCAGCTGTAACTTGACTTGACACGGGAGATGCAGCTTTACGGCGCTTCTTGCGAGTAACCGCCGTATTGTGAGCTGTGGGCGGAGTCCGAGTGCTGGCCGCGGGCGCTGGTGTGCACGCAGGAGCTGCCACTCGGATATTAGCTGCCCGTGCAGACATCACTGGTGGGTCCAGCACGTGGGCCATCCTAACCACGGGCAGCCGCGTCCGAGAGCTGGCCGCGGGTGGCGGCGTCCGAGAGCTGGCCTGAGGATGAGGGAGGAACTATGGAGAATGGAGGTGAGCAAGACCCATCTCTTTAACCTGGCTTACACGTAACACATTAACACATTTCTATTATTCAAATCCGTTAAAGGATTGTTAGGCTGCACTAATTAGGTCAACCGGAACCGGGAACACTTCCCATAACACCCGATGTACTCAGTGCATTGTCAGAAGAATGGCATCTACGCTAATATTAGTCTGTTTCTTTCTTATTCCGAGGTCACATTAACCACCAGATCCAGTCCGTATCCAGATCAGATGGTCATTGCAGTCCTCTGGATCCAGTCCGTACCCAGTCCAGACAGTGGATAAGCACCTAGAGACGACCTCTACAGCCCTGAATGTCAGCGGAGACCACATCGACTAGATGAGCCCCAGAGACGGATCCCCAGTGAAGACCTCGTCACCTAGACGGCTATCGGCACAGGACCACGGGACCTGGCGAGTCCTCTGTGTCTGGCCCCCGACTGAGCCTGGTTTCTCCCAAGGTTTTTTTCTCCATTTGTCACCGATGGAGTTTTGGTTCCTTGCCGCTGTCGCCTCTGGCTTGCTTAGTTTGGGACACTTTATCTTCACTTTATCTTCACACAATATTGTATTTTATTTTGTTGTATTTGATTAACTACCCTTACCTGAAAATTGAGTGTTTACTGTTGCCTTTTGCATTGTTGATGTACTATTTCCTATTTAATACTGTACAGCCGCCTTTTCACAGTTCTGTATTGTTAAAGGCGGTATATAAATAAAGATGATTTGATTTGATTTGACTATTGCAATAATTACTAGTCAGAAATAAAAAGATGATATCAAAAACAGAATAACTACCCTTTCCTGTTCATTTGTAGATATCTTTAACCTCATTAAGTACTAGTAATAATGTATTTGGAGAAATCTTCTTTTAAAAAAGATCATTACATAAACATGAGTACCTCTCCATCGTCCACATGGTAATACAATACATTAATATGCTGAATTAATTTGATTGCTAAGTAGGGCTAACTTGCTTTTTATGTTAGCTTACCTTGCTAATTGTTTATCATGAAAACACAAGGAAAGATTACTGTCACACACACACACGGAGGAGATGAGAGGTGAGTGATAAACCAAACCAGCGTTTAGTGGACAGATAGAGGAGTACACAGAGTTGTAGACAAATGGTATATAAGATGGCTTAGCTGACAGTCCTTGTGATAATGAGCGGGTGAGAGTCCAGGAGCACAGGAGAGTTCAAAGGGAAGAAATAGCATTAGGTCAGGAGCGCAAACGGTAGACCCAACAAGCATTGAATGGCTGAAAGTCCTTTATATAGGGTGTGGCTGATTGAAATCAGGTGCAAGTGGTTAGAACTCCGGTGATGAGGATCTGGTGGGCGGTGCTTGAGGTGACGTGGCAGGTGGAGGTGACTGTGGTGAATGTCTGACAATTATAAACATGTTGTCCAACAAAAGTATAATGATATGTTTAGCCCAAATACATGTCACAACATCAGTCGAGTCTTTGAAATAACTTATTTTTGTGATCTGACATGGTTTTATTAAACAGAATGAGGCAGAAATCATGCCACTTTATATTATTCTAAACAGTGATAAAGGCTATGTCAGTTAGCATTGCATTTTAAATTTACTTTATTCTTATAAAAATACCTGAGATGGCTTGAAGAACACAGAAAGCCATATATTGTTGCAGTAACTGTTTATTTTATTCATGTTTTACAAGTAAAACATCTATATGCATGTTATTCGTATTATGTCATCAACCAATATACCACAATCTTCCGGTTGTGCACCGCTGCCTTAAGGTAACAAAACCTGCTTGGTTGGCAGCTTCCAGATAGCAAAGAAACATCAATGCATTGTATAGTTGTAGTTGTGAATGTCAGTGTCACTCAGTACCATTTCTAGGCATAGGCGAGCTAGGGGGTCGACTAGGGCGGCACCAGCTGGAGGGGGCGCCAATGAGTGCACATACTGGCTGGTTGCGATAAAGAGTGGCACAGTCACCATGAAATATGACTGCCGCCCCCACTGGATACCCCAATATCACTGGGCTAGAGTACTGTCAGGGGAGTTTTTTAGGAATTTTGCCTAGTGCGTCAAATTGGCTAGAAACGGCCCTGCAGGTGTCACTCATGACTCAATTATTAAAGTTGAATCACTATGGTTTCTGCGCAGTAAACCTGAACTTCTATAACTTTGTTTTCATGTATGTGGCTGCTTCCATTCACTTTTTTGCACGTTTGTATTGTATTGTATTTTACGACGGCGTTTTAGTGCCACCTTAAAAAAAAAAAAAAATCTAAGATTACGAGATTAAACTCGTAATATTTCGAGAATAAACTCGAAACTACGAGAATAAAGTCGAAATGTTAGGAGAATAAAGTCGAAATATTTCGAGGAAAAAAGTCGAAATATTTCGAGGAAAAAAGTCGAAATATTTCGAGAATAAAGTCGGAATATTTCGAGAATAAAGTCGAAATGTTAGGAGAAAAAAGTCACAGAACTGCGAGAAACTATGGATGTGGAGGATCTGGTTAAGTCCTACTTTAGGTTAGGATTTAGCAATAAAGAAATTCTTTGTCTTTTGGCGCATCAGCACGGACTTATAATTAGTAAAAAGACACTGCAGCGGTTATGTAGGAAACTTAATTTATTCAGAAGAAAAAATCAGACAGACATTGAGGAAATTGGAGAGAGAGTAAAATCTTTGCGTGGCAGGGGCAGCTGCCACAAAGACCTGCCACCGCTATGTGCGCCTGCCACTCCACCTGCCACCGCTATGTGCGCCTGCCACTCCACCTGCCACCGCTTTGTGCGCCTGCCACTCCACCTGCCACCGCTATGTGCGCCCGCCACTTTACCTGCCACCGCTTTGTGCGCCTGCCACTGGACCCGTCAGCGCTATGTGCGCCTGCCACTCCACCTGCCACCACTATGTGCGCCTGCCACTCCACCTGCCGCCGCTTTGTGCGCCTGCCACTGGACCCGTCAGCGCTATGTGCGCCTGCCACTCCACCTGGCACCACTGAATGCGCTTGCCTCGCGACCCGTCACCGCTATAGCAAACGGGTGGCTCGACGTGTAGGTGCTGTGCGTTCTATTATGGATGAAAGAAAGGATTAAACATGAGATAATGTGGCAGATAAGTGTAGAATTGCAAGGTCTGTTTGCTTCCGTGCATCAACCGGAGTGTGAACAGTGTATGGTGCTGCGTACGTGCATGGATATCAACAGAAGAATAGAGAAAAATAAAAAAGAATAAAAAAGTAAGGTAATAAATATGTAAATAAATGTAGAATTGCAATTTCTGTTGGTTTATATACATCAATCGGAGTGTAAACAGTGAGAGATGTTGAGGCAGGCACCTTTTCGACTATTTACACTCCGATGGGCGCACATGAGCAAACGGACAGTGCAATTGTACATATATTTAGCTTTTTGTCACTGTACCTTATATTGCGCGCGTCCCGCCTGCAACAACTCCGATCGATGCGCGTGAGAAACTGGAATGCAACCACAAGTCTACCAAAGATGACACTTCACCAGTCTAGTCTCAGCCGTCAGAGAACATGCTACAGCCAAGGTGAGTTCACTTAATATTTAAAACCTTTTTTCGTTAAATATTGTTCAAGGACATTTGTAATTGTACTCTGGTGAGTTTATTAGATTATAATAATATGATTATACAGTGTTTTATACAGTATTTATATAAAAACATTTTGTTTAAAATGTTTGTGCCATTCAGCAACATTGAAACAACAACTTTGTATATTTGTTTATGTTTATTTATTTGTACGCATGTATGTATGCAGGGTTCAGATGCCATTCGACAACAACTCTGGCAAAAATATGATTGGAAGGTAGGTAAGGAGTTTTAAAAACATGGTACACATTTTGACTTTGAAGCAAACTCAAAAAGGCACCATATATTATATAAAGTACCTTTTTATTTGTTTATTTTTTAGACTTAACCATACAACAAACATGATAAACATAACAGGGAAGGGCACACAGAGAAGTCAGTAATATTATGTAACATAATGGAGGCATCCCATTGCCATCAAAACCACTTTGGATCAGAATCTGAGGATAATCTGTGAAAGAAAAAATTTGGAATTATTTTAAGGTTTTTAAAATACATAGAATTAACAAGACTAAAGGGAACATTAAAATCAAGAAAAATGTCATTTGAAAAGACTACTTTAACACATTTACTCTAAATGTCCCTTTGTTTGCAAAGCCATTTCTGCCTGGAACCTGTGGAAGCCCTCTGTCTTTTTTAGGATTAAGAGGGTTACCTTTAATTGACAAAGAGCAGAAAGAGAAGAGAACTGTTTAAAATGCATTTAATTAAATTGCCCTATATGAATTTGTAATGCATTAAAAACATTTTAAATTAATAATAATTACCTCAGGAGTTAGAACTTCCAGAATGTAGGATGCATTACTTAATTCTTTCATGTCCATCTGTGTGACTCTTTTAATTCTCTCAATTATCCCCTCTGTCTGTTGGCAAAAGACATTACATTCAGCTTTCTTATATTAGTTATATCTAAACTTATTTCCAAATTATTTGATATAACGTAACCTTTTTTACCTGTTGTTCATCAAAAATAGAAATCCTTTCATTAAGTCTCATCTTCAGCTTAGGACAAAATGTTGGATGGTTATGCAAAAACATCCTGTTTTATCTCATTGTGCCACTTGTCAAGCCATTGTGTAGTTCCTACAATGTGCAAAAATGGTTATTTTAAACAAAAGTATTTGTTCAAAACAGGTGTAAAATATGGATATTTTTGAAATTGTAAACTTCTAGAAAGTTCAGACAGATATGCTTGTAAATGTCAATGAGACACTGCATATGCAAATTAGCACTTTACAAAAGGAAAGCCACATTTATTCATTAATTGGTGAGATTACATATTTGTCTTGTTTACCATAATGTCCTGGTCTGTCATTACAGTGTCCACCACCAATCCCTGCTTCAACATTGATAGTGTTCTGTAAAAAGAAATTGGAGAGTTATACAAACACTGAATGTATTTGTAATGTAGTACTTGAAGTTTGTTTGCAAATGTAAAGTACATACTTATTATAAGAATATGATTGATCAATGTCACATCCACAATTGAATGGCATGTCCTCTGTGACCATTTCTGCATCAATGCCAGCACAGTCACTGTGCAACCATTTGTTACAACGGTCACACTGAATCCATTCCAGTGTTTTGACATCTGGATGCATGGTTCTGCAGAAGAAATAAAATACAATTTTACATAACTGCTCAAAAAAATACAGTATAACATGTTAAAATGCAGTATGGTCACTTACTTTGTCCGCATTTCTTGAAATATGCAAACACCAAGGTCTTGGGCCATACATCTGTTTTTAGCTTTACACGTTGTAATCTTAGGTGGGAAGTCCTAAGAACAGAAGATGAGCAAAGCAGTGTGTAATCTTAACAAATATATTAATTATCATATTTATTATATATTACATACATCTGTGTTAGAGAGAAAGCCACCATTAAAGCTTAACTGTCTGCTTTACCTCTGTTTGTAGATTTTCAACCAAACAGGAGGCATGGTAAACCCGAAGATGAATCAGCTGGTCAGTGTGAAGCAACTCAGAAGACATTTTGAGACCTTTTGCTTCCATCTCGGCCATCTACGAAAATGTAAATCGCTTTGAAGAATTTACTGCAATCATTTTTAAACAGTATTTGTTTACTTTCCCATAGCATGCATTACATAAATATTAATGTATGTACAAGTAGCAAACATAAAGTCATAAAACTCTATCAACTCACTGTGCAAACAAAAACACCACAGTTATTTCCATCATTTCTCCGCCATTGCTGTGGATTGCACACTGTCCACACATCCAGGGAATCTACATTTCTAAATGCATCTCTGGAAAAAGAAATGGACTTAAATCAGACTGTACCCAAGTCAAGTCATCAAGTGTTTTTAAAATAACCGTTTAAAAACATTATATAAATAATAAAATGTATTACTTCAGAATTTCCATATCAGAGGGTGAAATGTTAATGTGATGTCCTGTGTTGTCATAAATCCTTATTTGTTGTTCAGTCTTGTCAAGAACCTGTTGAAGAAATTCAATAAAGAGCCATTTTAAAGCAGTCACAAATGGATTTGTTTAAACTTTTTGGCTTGTAACATTGTAGTAATCTAATTTTGTTCAACATATTCAACATTGCTAGAGTTGTACTAACCCAAAGAATGAAGTGGCATCCTGTCTCTTGTGTCCTATCCGTGCCAACAATTCTTGGTAGAAGTATTTTCTGTGCATCATTCTGAGATGAAAGAAATAGGAAACACATGTTCAAGAGGCATTCGTGACATTCATAGGATGGAAAGACAGGATTGCTTTAATGTATTTTGTTTTAGAAACTGTATAGTACCTCAAGAATTTTCAGATGTGAATCTGAAATTTTTCTTGAAGCCAGCCAGTCCCTGTACCACAAAATGAATGTGTCAGTTGTCAAGGCTACAACCTGAGGATAGAACAAAATTACATGTAAACTGCACTTAATGCTCATAATGCTTGTTTACATGTTTATGAAAATGATTAAAACTGGTGAAAACTATAGATTGTGAAGCATTTACTTACATTCTGGGTTTCTGAGGCAATTTGTGCAATCCGACAGTTTACTGTCTTTGAAGCAAAATATGAAGATGCATAGTAAGAAAGTGTATTAAAATATATGTTGTGTATTTTAACATCATCTTTTCTATCTTATATAAAGTGACAGTTATCTAAATGTGACAGCTGAGTAATCAAGTAAATGTAATCATAATTAAATATTAAAATCATAAAGGTAACCATAATTGGTACTTACATTATCATATAGCCATGGCATCAGTTGGCTACTGGTGTCTTTCAAGAGATCAGTTGGGCACAGACATTTCAGATCACGCAGTTCCAACGAGGCGTAACGAGAGATTCTAGCTATGACATCGTGCTCTCTCCTCTCAACAGCATACAGCTGTCTGATTTTGTCCTAATGATGCAGAAGATGGTGATGATTTATATTTCTATTAACAGTAAATATTATTACTGCTGACATGTGTCAGTGGTGCTAACCAGCACAATTCTTACCTTATTTTTCTCATTAATTGGAAACATTGCCACTGAAAAATGGTAGCCATCCACAGTAGGACTGTCCTCCTTTTCTGGAGCCTGAGGACTTCTGGACTGTTGTTCAATGTTGTCTGTTTTTCTTGTGTGTGTTTCTGTAATTGATTAGGAAATAGGAACATAACTATTAATAAAGTGGCAAAGTTTTCAATAAATTTCATGTCATAGTGTAATTTGTAATCTTCATATTCTTACCTGTTTGGCCACATATCAGTTTGCCATCTAATCCAATTCGTATGGCCTCCACTGTGCTCTGTTTTTCCATTTCCTTCATGAACAAGCTATTAAGTCTTTCATTGTGCAGGTGAAAAAACAAACGTAGTGAGAACATATAGTGTATGTCCTTCATCTGGCACAGTGAATATCGACTTGAGGAAAGCTCTCTGTTTAACTTGTTCTGCTGCTGAAGAATCAATCAGACAAGCCAGATCTGGTATTAGTTTCAGGCTACGCAGTCTCTCTTCAGGACGCTTTTGGTTTTTTTTTTGGTGAAATCTGTCATACAGAGAGTACCGGTCTGATGTCCCAGTCTCAGGGTGTGGACATGAGAATCGGTCCATTTCTTTGGGCTCTTCTGCATGTCTTGCTTTCCTCCTGATTTTTTCCATCCATGCAAGGTTGACTGTTGACTGTCCTGCAGCTGCCAGTGATATTTTGTGTCCGTTGGTACACATACCCTTCCATCATTGGGCTGAAAAAATCTCTGTTGAGTGCGATTATTAACATGCCTCGCAACACGTCCAGCGATGTCAGAGATGTACACAGTGGGGGATATTTAAAACTTAGCAGAGCATCCCCGTGGTCCCGTGCAGATTCCTGCCACCATAATGGTGATGCATAATACACAGCACCATGAGTGCAGCCCATGTGTAATACTCCACCTGTGTTAAAGTGACAAGAATGACAAATTACATTCATGTTTTCTGCATAGATGATGGTACTTAAACAAGAAAAGTAACAAAATTACCCTACACAAAATAATTTAAAAAATTTAAAAAACAATATCTTACCACCAGCTTTTTTCAGCTTCACAAACATTTTGGGGTAAACCTCCTTATAAAGTAGAAGCTCCTCCAGCCTGTTTATAAGGTCTGTTTGTGAGCCAGCCACTGACACTCCAAGAGAGTTGCATGCCTTCACTAGGTCTTCTCTTTTGTGCTGTGAAGAAATTACTATGTATTATTGTTACATTGAGTGCTTACGCAAATTATATGAGAATATAAGTATAAATATTTACTGATTTGGAGTCCAGTATTTGTAAAATCTGGTCTTCATCAACTTGCTGGCTTTCACGGGATACAGAGCTCACCCTTTCACTCTGAGAGAGACCTTTGAAAACTTCAGTTTTCGGAAGCTTGTCATTTAGTCTTGTGTGTCGTCCAATCCAAGGAGCAAATGCAGAATATGTCAGTGGACTTGAGAAAGGATTGTTAGATGAGTCTGAGGAATAGAATAGATTAGAATAGATTAATATCAGTTAATTTTTTGCTTTACTGCTACAAGACCCAAGGTTTTACCCTTAATGTTAAAATGTAATATATTATTAAGACACATTATTAACATTAATGTCAATAGTGTTATTAATGTTACTATTAAAGAACTGAAACCGAGATTTTCATTGATACCATCACAAAATCCAGTGGCAATGATCTCCTTTTCCAGGTTTTCCCATCTTGCTGCCACATTAACGAGGGTGTCCTGGGGGTTAATGTTCTGAATGTCTGGGCGTCTCATAAGACTAACTGGAAATTATAGGGTAAAAGGGGTTGTGACAAGATGTATGTAAATGTGCATTATGCTGAATGCTTAAATTATGTGTTAAGAGCATTTACAGATCAGAGGGTTTTTATTCAGATTTTACACTTACCTGGTATATCAAATGCAACTTTCCAGTTGGTGTCTGCTATGATAATGGATGGATGATGACCACAGCGGTAACAAGAAAAATTGTACGAGTACTGCCTTAAAGCACTGATATGGTAGAATGCCTTTCTTAGCATGTTGATTGGCAAAGCAGTTCTTGAATGGGATTCGATTGTTCTAAACAGCCGACCCACAGCAATATGATTCTGTGGAAAGTAAATATAATAAAGGTTTTACTCAGCTGATCAGCAGTTTTACATGACTACTGAGATATCTTGAAACATGCCTCTTTAAACATTTCAATTTTGTGTATACTTACTGAAACACCAGCCGCCAGAAGAGAGCATAAAGGGATTGACAGAAAAATTCTGTTATTGTAGTTGTGAAACCCACTCTCATATTGCTGAAACCGGACCATGTTTCTGCAGACAGGACACTCCTTGGCATAGACAGAAACACCTAGATAAAAAAATAAACCAATTCAAGGTGACGCCTTTTGTTTATGAATATTATTTAAGTAAGAAAAGAAAGTTGCTCACTAACCATTACAGAAGTCATTTACCTTTAAACTGTTTAAATATTCCATAAACAGTTGCTTGTTGGGTGATGAGTATATTGTTTCCAAGATCTGGAGGAGATGGGCCAGGACAGTATGGGCACTGTACTTCTAGTGGTTCAAAGTTTTCAGGAATGGGCTTCTCTACTGTGGTTAAATCCACTGGAAGGTCCTCTGGTATTCTTTTTAAACTCCAGAAATAGTTGGTTTCCATGATGATACTACTACGTGAATGTTGGTGGATGTCATCAGCAGCACTGATCATCTCCTCAACATCTTCAATATCCTCATTTGAAGTGTCCATTGCATTTTGTAACAGCTGGGGATGCTCTTGAAAAAGCCACCACATGGATATGTATCTATGGACACAACTGATCCGAATTTTTGAACTTCTGCACTGGCAGTGCCATTTACCAGTCTTACTATCAAATGTGCAGATTGTTCTTCCAAACTTGTACCAATTGTCCTTTTGGCCTGTATACACAGAAAAGTATATATATCGCTCAGAAAGGCTGTGCTCACCCCAAAAAATAGGATAGACACAGTCTATATCCTCAGAGCAAGCCTTCTTGTTTACTGCAGTGCACTCTTCATGTCTTGATTTTGAACAAAGTCCTTTTTCTTGCATCTCCTGCAGAGACTCATTACGTAGTGCTGGTGGAGGACTGTATAATGTTGCTGTCCTGGTCCTTTCTAAGTGAAAACATTCTTTCCCAGGGTTTCCACTGTTTGCAGCAATGCTCATGAAGTCTGTGCATACCTGCACTTATTTTAAAACAGAAGACTTTTGCACATGTATTGGTAGTCTCATTCCGTGAGATTCTTTTGTTGTCACATATATTTCCATTTACAGGATCAATGCATATCATTGGTTCCTGTCTGCCATGCTGCTGTCTTTCATGTTATTGGTAGTTGGATGTGCTGGTGAAGTGAATCCCACATTTCCTGCAGAACAGGTTCTCTTTCTGAACTGGGTCAACATGGATGGTTTCCTGGCAGGGTTTTCTGTCATCTATGAAATATTATGAAACATCACATTGACATTTTGCACCTTATTTTATTTACTGTGTAAGATGGTTATGTATTATATGCTGACCTGAGGCTTTTTCTGGGAACATCAGACCTGTTGTTGGCACACCACAAAGACAAACAAACAAAATGTATTGTTACATATACAAATATTTAAAAAACAAGAGTACAAATTTCAAAACTGACAATACACTTACCATGTTTTTTTAAGTGGCATTTGAAATCAAAAGACCTTTGAATTACTTTCTTGCACTTGGAACAATGCCAGTGGCTCCTACTACCACTTTGTCGGTCAGGACAGTAACATGGTATTGAGAACTTGCCTACAAAGAGAGATTATGCAATTAACATGACAATTAATGGATCTTGGATATTCTAGATATTACAAAATATATATTATAGTGATTTTACAAATTATGCTGCTGCTTATTAACAAAAAATTCACTTTAACAATTACTTGTGTCATGTAATGAGCAGGACTCGTAGGAAGCGTGTAAGATCCAATTGCGAGCTTTATTAACAGATCGTAGTCAAAACAGGCAGGGTCGATAACCAAACAAACAGTAATATCCAGGGCAAGGCGAGAGCGTAAATCCAATAAACAGGCAGAGTCCAAAACCAGAGAGAGCAGTCCGAAAAGTAACAAATAAACAAGGAAATGAAACCAGACAGAACTATGGCAATGAACGAGGCAAAACTGTGGCAAAAACAAAGACAAAACTATGACAAGAAACCAAACCGCAAAAAACAGGGCAATGAAAACAGGAAAACGCTTGGTAGAGTCCGCATGAGCAAAACAATACTTCGCGAGGGCCTGTTTGTAAATGGCCTCCTTTTAAGGCCACCAAACAGGAAGTTACCAACGAAGCAGCAGAGGGAGCAGGAACAGTCAGTCAGTGGGTGAGGGCTCCCTCTGCTGGCGTGGCGTTACAGAATCCCCCCCCCCCCCCAGGAGCGACTCCTGGCGCTCAAACAACAACAACAACAACAACAACAACAACAACAGTCCAGGAGGGTGGGGGAACAGAGGCAAAACAGGGGGTGGGACAGAGGGCCAGGTCCATGTAGAGGAGGTGGGCCTGGATCGTTGAGCAGGGACAGACAGTGAAGCACTGGAGGACCTGGACCATGGAGCAGTGGCAGACAGTGAAGCACTGGAGGACCTGGGCCATGGAGCAGTGGCAGACAGTGAAGCACTGGAGGACCTGGACCATGGAGCTGTGGCAGACAGTGGAACCTCGGAGGACCTGGGCCTTGGAGCCGTGGCAGACAGTGGAAATTTGGAGGACCTGGGCCGTGGAGCTGTGGCAGACAGTGGAACACTGGAGGGCCTGGGCCGTGGAGCAGTAGCACACAGTGGAACCTTGGATCAGAAGTCCACCATGCTTGATTCGGAGGAGCCTGGGGCATGGAGCAATGGCAGACAGTGGAACCTTGGAGGACCTGGGCCGTGGAGCAGTAGCAGACCGTGGAACACTGGAGAGCCTGGGCCGTGGAGCAATGGCAGAGTAGGAAGCCATGGTGGCGTAGGCAGAGCAGGTAGAGCAGGGAGCCATGGTGAGGCAGGCAGAGCAGGCAGAACAGGAAGCCATGGCGAGGTAGGCAGAGCAGGCAGAACAGGAAGCCATGGCAAGGTAGGCAGAGCAGGCAGAACAGGGAGCCGTTGCAGGGCAGGCAGGGCAGGCAGAGCAGACAGGAGGCTGTGGCTTGACAGACATGACATGAGAAGGCTGTGGCTTGGTGGATGTGGCTTGAACAGGCTTTGGCTTGGTAGATGTGACGTTAGCTGGTTGTGGTGTGGGGGTCACTGCAGGATTGCGGGGTCCCTCATCCGCAATCCCAACAGTAAACGGTGAGCCACTTAAGCAGAGTGCATAGTCTATGTACTGTTCCAGTGTCCAGTGAATTTTACCTTCAGGTAAGCAGGAATGAATGGGCTCATTTAACCCATGACAAAAAATGTCCTTAAGCGCCACATCATTGAAGTTAACCCTCTGGGGTCGAAAATCGCGCCGGCGCGGTTTGTGGCCGTTTTTCTGATAACGCCAAAAAGAACTTCAATTACTCCGTCATTTTTGATTGTACAGATAAGAGCAATACATCAATGGAATCTGTAAGGAATTCACTTTTATTTGTGTACACTCATAATAACAACAACACTCTGTGGTTTTGTGAAATAAAGCAAACAAACAGGGTATGCAGTCTGCTGCGTTGTTATCTGTGATCGTCATTAAGAAATGCGTCACTAAAATGAACTAAAACTCAGCGAATACTCCACACTGAGACATGAAAGAGATATCTATAGAAAGCCTGATATGTCTACTGTTAAATGAAGTAAGTCTTATCGAAAACAAATATCATGTGTTAAAGTAATCTGTATGAAACCAACCCCATGTCCAGTCTTTCTCGTCCGACCTAATTATTTTTAATTTGATCACGCCCACGAGCTGCTTTCGGTTTGTTATTATAATCAGCCACGTGGAGGCGCAAGCGGCGAACCGCCCACATCAGCGTAAACAAAGCGGGAGACTTCACTTCATTGTTCATGTCGGCTACTGGCATCTTGTTACTGGAAGAAGACGCGCTGTGAGGAGAAAGATTTATACAGTATTTCCCTCAGAGGAAGAGCGCGATGCGCCACACGGCGAGATCCACCAAAAGAGTAAGTCTTTCTTTTATTAGCCTGCTTACGTTAAAGTGAAACCTTATGAAGTATGTTTCATTTCATTGCATCGAAATGTTTGACGACGCCAGGATGTTTTTAATGTTGTATAAAATAAAAATGACGCGATATAAAAGTAATAGTGTTTACACTGTAACACTGAATTATAGAGTCTAAGATTGTTTAGACCAAGCTACTGTCATATACTCTGTTCACGAATAGATGTTTATGACGTGCTTAACAATAGTACATTAGTTTCCCAGACATGAAATGGTTTTGTATTGTATACTACATACAAAGCATGCTTGTGTTTATGATTATAAATTCATATTTATTTATTTATTTATTTATTTATTTATTTATCTATCGTATAACAATAGGATAATATTAGTTTATTATTAATACTTTGTTTATGAATAGGTGTTTAACGTGCTAAACAATAATGATTAGTTTCTCAGATATAAAATGCCATTTTTTAAAGATATTATAAAGCATGTGTGAGTCTATGACTACAAAATCATACTATATGTATATATTACAGATGCTCCTGATATTAACATGCTCACAGTTGTTTTTTTGTTTGGTTTTTTTGTCTAGTGATCGGATTCCTGCACCACAGATGAAGGCTACATGAAGAGTGCTATACCAACATCAAATGTTCAACTACACTGTTTTTTTTATTGTAAAACAATTTCCTGGACTACTGATGAGTTTTGTTTCTTAAATCCATGGAAAGAAGCAGCAATCCTTTAAATATCAGGTATAATTTACTTGTTTCACTTGTTGAAAAGAATTCAGAAAACAGTTTTCAGGAATGACACAAAGTCTGTTCACGTCTCTATGGTTAGATCAGTGTAGTCAATAATGTGCTTTTGACCTTCATTATGTATGTTTTGATGATACTGTGTTGTAAATAAAATACAAATAGTCTAAAACTCCATTCTCTGAATCTCTCATTGTTTCTACCTGACAGTCACAGTCTCATTGATGGGCCATTAGAGGAGGGCCTTTTGTCTCTCAGGTGTAGATCACTCAATATTCATGGTCGTTGTCACTCCCTCGCATATTCCCTTTCAGTCACAAAACATGTCTTAGAAAATTTAAATTAATATATTGTTTTCTGTAAACGCGTGAATGAGATGATTTTCACATAATTTTGTAGAAAAAACTCTAGACTACCACATCCAGTTCTCAAAAGTCTTGTGGACTAATGTTCTGTATTTGTTTCATGGTCTTATTTCAGTGACTTAAAGATTTTAGTTTTTCACTAACCACGCATAAACGTTGTTTTCTCAAAAACACAAACATGTATTTTAATGTTGCTTGCATATTATTGTAGCCCAGTTTGTGCTGATTAGAATGTAATCAGACTTTAGCCATTAATATGTTTTTAAGATACTGAAAAAAGCACAAATGTCAGGGCATGTCAAAACTTCTCCAGGGCCCCAAAACACCCTCAGACCCCAGAGGGTTAACCAAATGACACAGTCCGCAAAAGTCCACAACATAATCTTCTATGCAACGGTTACCTTGTCGTAGGCGGAAGAGGCGTGATGCAGGGTCCATGATGATCTGTATTCCAAAAAGCCACTGGATCTCGGGGAGGCGAAGTATTCTGTAATGAGCAGGACTCGTAGGAAGCGTGTAAGATCCAATTGCAAGCTTTATTAACAGATTGTAGTCAAAACAGGCAGGGTCGATAACCAAACAAACAGTAATATCCAGGGCAAGGCGAGAGCGTAAATCCAATAAACAGGCAGAGTCCAAAACCAGAGAGAGCAGTCCGAAAAGTAACAAATAAACAAGGAAATGAAACCAGACAGAACTATGGCAATGAACGAGGCAAAACTGTGGCAAAAACAAAGACAAAACTATGACAAGAAACCAAACCGTGATAATCAAAAAACAGGGCAATGAAAACAGGAAAACGCTTGGTAGAGTCCGCATGAGCAAAACAATACTTCGCGAGGGCCTGTTTGTAAATGGCCTCCTTTTAAGGCCACCAAACAGGAAGTTACCAACGAAGCAGCAGAGGGAGCAGCAACAGTCAGTCAGTGGGTGAGGGCTCCCTCTGCTGGCGTGGCGTTACATGTCACCATCTGCAAAGTGAATGGCAAATGTTAGATGTCGTTTGGACATATGATCACTGGATGCTGTAACAGCAGTCCTGATCTCCTCCAAGGCTTAAAAGCTCCTCTTCACTGGCAAACTCAAACTTCCTTGCTGAAAAATAAATAACAATTTATGAATAAGCAGACAAAAATACCATTAGGATGACAAAGAATATTTGCAACAATATCACTCCATATCCTAAATCAGTGGTTCTAAATCTTTTTTTACTCCAAGGACCCCTTCTTCTCCGAATCAATACTGCAAAGCCCCTCAAACTTTTTTATTCACAAAAACTAATTCTAGTGTTATTACTGTGCAATTTCATGTTATTATTTTAAAACAAAATAAATTAAAGAGAGATTTTAATCTAAAGTGTTCTTTTTTTAACATACTTTGTAAAAATTTAACTGCAGTGTGCATTTAAACCTAACAGTTCATTTATACAGTAACCTTAACGAATAAGAAGTCAACCTGTCATACCAAACAAGACCACAGGGAGACGGCAAATGACTGCACATAAACTACTAAATAGATCCATTCAGAATCACTAAGCGCACCAAAATGCCAATGAAAAATAAAAATATTCTGAATTGTGGAAACTCAGCGATCTGAAGGCGGCTCTATGTAATCAATGAATAGTTCCTTTGTCAGAACAAGCGATCATGTCTTAGTTTGGACCATCTGATGCCCATATTTACATTAACACCACTTATCCTTACAAACCTCTCCAAAACACGCTTTTCGGCAAACATCCATTCACAGTACATTATTTTTGACAACTACGTGAATATACTGAACTGTGTTCAAGAACAAATATTATTTTTTAGCGATCAGTGTGCCGTGAGCGCACACAGTTCATATCACTTGTTTTTAATGTTAAGAAAATGATAAATTATTTTGCTTACCTTCCATGCTGTAAGCTCTCCAAAATTCGTCAACACTTTAAGAAAAAGTAAAAGTAAATATAGCAACTATATAAATTTTAACGCCTTTCCATGCAGCACATGTAGCTTTATCCAAAAAAGTGTACTTACCAAAAAAGATGTGCAGGTTATGATGTTGTCCTCAAATCCAGGTTCAGTCACAACAAATCGGATTGGTTGAACGTAGTTCAAACGTAGTTCAACCAATCAAAACTGCATCTTACGTGTGAAAGCCTGGGGTCGTCCGTGTTGTGAAGGTGTTTGTGTCTGCGGGTGGGGGATGGAGTGATTGTGGCTGATTTCAGAGTAATAAATGTCCCCGGTCGAGGACAGGCCACCAGAAACCCGATGTCACTTTACTACTTGTAAATGATTATTATGAATTTTTTAAATACACGTCTGCACGTATGTTGTTATACTGCATTGAATGTACATATTTAAACATTGCTTTAACAAATTAATCAATTTATTTTATTTCTCCTATTAAATCTATAATGGCCACAACTAAGCGTCGCACCTGCCTCAACATTTCTCATTGTTTACACTTCGATTGATGCATATTAACCAACAGAAAGTGCAATTGTACATTTATTTACATATTTGCCACCTTAACTTATGCTTTATTTCTCCCTTTAAATCCATAATGGCTCGCGCAGCACCGAAGCGTCGCGCCTGCCACAACTAAGCGTCGCGCCTGCCTCAACATTTCTCATTGTTTACACTCCGATTGATGCATATAAACCAACAGAAAGTGCAATTCTACATTTATTTATGTATTTGCCACCTTAACTTATGCTTTATTTCTCCCTTTAAATCCATATGGCGCGCGCAGCACCGAAGCGTCGCGCCTGCCACAACTAAGCGTCGCGCCTGCCTCAACGTTTCTCACTGTTTACACTCCGATTGATGCGTATAAACAAACATACAGTGCAATTCTACATTTATTTATGTATTTGCCACCTTAACTTATGCTTTATTTCCCCCTTTAAATCCATAATGGCTCACGCAGCACCGAAGCGTCGCGCCTGCCTCAACATTTCTCACTGTTTACACTCCGATTGATGCATATAAACCAACAGAAAGTGCAATTGTACATTTATTTACATATTTGCCACCTTACCTTATGCTTTATTTCTCCCTTTAAATCCATAATGGCTCGCGCAGCACCGAAGCGTCGCGCCTGCCTCAACATCTCTCACTGTTTACACTCCGATTGATGCGTATAAACAAACACACAGTGCAATTCTACGTTTATTTACATATTTATTACCTTACTTTTTTATGCTTTTTTATTTTTCTCTATTCTTTTGTTGAAATCCATGCACGCAGCACTGTACACTGTTCACACTCCGGTTGATGCATGTAAGCAAACAGACCTTGCAATTCTACACTTATTTGCCACATTATCTCATGTGTGATCCATAATAGAACACACAGCGCCTAAGCGTCGCGCCACCTGTTTGCTATAGCAGTGACGGGTCGCGAGGCAAGTGCATTCAGTGGTGGCAGGTCGAGTGGCAGGCGCAAATAGCGCTGACGGGTCCAGTGGCAGGCGCACATGGCGGTGGCAGGTCCAGTGGCAGGCGCATTTGGCGGTGGCAGGTCCAGTGGCAGGCGCACATAGCGGTGGCAGGTGGAGTGGCAGGCGCATTTGGCGGTGGCAGGTCCAGTGGCAGGCGCACATAGCGGTGGCAGGTCTTTGTGGCAGCTGCCCCTGCCACACAAAGATTTTACTCTCTCTCAGCCTCCCCCTTAACGGCTGATTTATGCCATTGCAAAAAATTTCTATTAATATACAGTCCGGGAGATCTGAGTGATTTGCGATTGCCAGAAATTCACGGATTTGTTGCTCTAGAGATCGTTGTCCTTGTTTGAATCTGAATAGAATTCTTGTTGTGTCCATACCTGTATATTGTCCGTGATGAAAGCTGCTGGATCCTGTTTTGACCGAGTATTCTGTCATGTGGAGAGGGAGACGAGAGGCGAGGGGATCCATATGCAAGTTTTTATTCCAGGGACGAGACAAGTACATGGTCGGACAGGCAGGGTCAGCACAACAACAAACAGGTATGGCGGAGAGAGGCACAAGAAAAGTCTGTGAGGCTGGCGTGGGTCAATCAACGACGAACATAATCCATAACGAGAGCCAGAAGAGTAATCCTTACAACGAGCGAGAGTCCGGAAAGGCAGGCGGCGAGACAGACGAAGTGAGATGGCCAGACGAGAATACGAAACTCAGGAAACCAGGAACTCAGGATACTAGGAACTCGGGAAACTAGGAACTCGGGAAACTAGGGAACACAGGAAATACAGAAACTAGGAAACTTAGGAAACAGTGCTAGCACTAGGAGAGCACTAAACGTGACTGTTACAGTACTCCACATAAACACTCCACAATACTCGGTGCTTATCGAGTGAAAGTCCGGGGCTTAAATAGGGCTGCTGATTGGCCACAGGTGTCTGGCGCAATCAGCGTGGTGGGTAATGGGAGATGTAGTCCGGGGTGTAGTGCAACAGTCTGTGTGTGATAACGGAGCGAGAGCGACATCTGGTGGTGAGCGGACCGCAGGTCACCGACCAGATTCATGACACTGATGTTCGGCATGGATTATCTGGTAATGTGAGACGTTCACAGACCAAATCTTGCAGCTCCCGATCTGCTCTAACACAAATTGGGGCCGCCCCGATCACATCAAACATGTTTGATATTCAGGATTTTAAATCAGGATGATCACGGCTATGATTATGTCAATACTTTCACAACAGCCAATGCGCGACCACAAAACAGCTGCTGTACGGTCCACTGGATAGTGAAGATGGAGGAAACTGCTTCTTATGTTTTTGTAGTAACACTGTCTGTATAATATGTTGAAAACATACCACAACCACATGGAGCAACAAAAGCTCTGGAGTGAAATCGTCTCAGTTTTCAACATAGTGCATAAAGCTGCTAGCATGCTAACTAACATTTGTAAACATTATTTGCTAAAATGACGATCTGTTGCGTAAGATCACATGAGGCGCTCCCTCCTTCATGATGATCTTAATATTTTGTAGTGTGTGATGTGCATGTTTACGATTTCAGGGAAGATAATCTGCAAATATTCTCCTTATGTGTGAGCTGCAACCAGATTTCATAATCACATTTTACACAACCATTGGGAATTTTTAACCAAAGTATATTATAGACTTTTCATTAAGACCCTAAAGAATCATATCAACTTGTGGAAAATGGGCATCCGATGACCCTTTTAAAAGAAAAGGCTCAGTAAACATTTGCACAGATATAATACACCACACATCAATATCTCTTCCCTTTGTGATTTGAACTTTTTAATGCAAAGAGTTGTGTGTTGTGTGTTGATTCTTCAAGCACATCATTTTACACACCAGATGCAAATATTGTAAACATTTTGTGTTGCACTGTTTGTTTTATCTATCATATGTTGATGCCTTATTAAAAAAAGCATTTTATAGTATATATTTATGTGGAAAATTGTAACAGAGGTGCGAGAGACGAGCGGATCCATGTGCATACTTTTATTCAGAGGACGAGACATAGACATGGTCAAAAGGCAGGCAGGGTCGAACAACGGCAGACAGGTACATAGACAGCAAACCAAGAGTAATCCTTAAAACAGGCGAGGGTCAGTTCAGCGGCGAACGTTCTCCGTAGGGCGAGGCAGGAGAATGGTCAGACAGGCGAGAGTACAAAAGGCAGGCGGCGAGACAGACTGAACGAGAAAACTAGGCAAACCAGAAAACTAGATACAGGATAACGGGGAACGCTTTGTATGACTGTAAACACAAATCAATACTCTGCAATGTGTGACAGAAAGACCGGGGCTTTTATACTGTCTCTGATTGGTGCAGGTGAAAAGAGCAGTGGCCGATGGATAATGTAGTCCGGGGTGTAGTGCAACAGTCCGTGTGTGCAAACAGAGTGAGAGCGACATCTGGTGGTGAGCGGTCCGCAGCACACCGACCAGATCCGTAACATAGCCCCTCCCCAAAGAGCGGCTTCCAGACCCTCCAAACAAACCACAGTCCAGGGGAGCGGTGGGGCGGGGGTGAGACAGGGCAAGGGCCGGAGGACCAGGTCCGTGCAGAGGACCCAGTGACTGAGGCAGAACCGGCAGGGCAGGAGCCCACCCAAGCGGAGCCGGAGCCCTCCGGGGCGGAGCAGGAGGCAGAGCAGGAGGCGCCGGGGCCCTCCAGGGCGGAACAGGAGGCGCCGGGGACCCTCCAGGGCGGAGCCGGAGGCAGAGCAGGAGGCGCAGAAGCCCTCCAGGGCGGAACAGGAGGCGCAGAAGCCCTCCAGGGCAGAGCAGGAGGCGCAGAAGCCCTCCAGGGCGGATCAGGGGGCGCAGAAGCCCTCCAGGACGGAACAGGAGGCGCAGAAGCCCTCCAGAGCGGAACAGGAGGCAGATCAGGAACTCGCATCAGGGACTGGGACCTGGGGAGAGCAGGGATAGAGGAGGCAAACAAAATGAGGAGAGGAGCAGAGAGTTTACTGGTTAACACCGCCTCCATAAGAGGTTCTACAGCCGGAGCTGACACCTCTGGAGGCATTGGCGCAGTCTCTCCGGCAAAAGAGGCCTCTGGAGCTGACCCATGGTCAGACGGGATCTCTGGAGCAGACTTGGGATCAGACGTGACCTCAGGAGCGGACTCGTGAACAGACGTGACCTCAGGAGCTGACTTGTGAACAGACGTGACCTCAGGAGCACAGTGTGCAGCCCACACACACCAAATGGCAACTGCCATTAAGGGAAGAGCAGCAGCGGGTGGCAGGGTCTCTTTACTGGTGGGTTTGGAAGGTGCCGATGCCGCTGGGATGTTGGCTGCCCGCACTGACACTAGTGGTGGATCCAATACCTTGGCCATCATGATAGGCCGTGATCTTGGGATGTCGAACAGGGCGTGACTTGACTCTGGGCCGTTGGACGATACTTGACTTGACTCTTGTCGATCAGGCGTGTCATGACGAAACTCTGGACAGACAGTGGAGATGTAACGGGGCTCTGAACAGACAGATGAAACATGACTTGGCTCTGGACGGACAGACGTGACGTGACTTTGTTCTGGACGGACAGACGTGACATGACCTTGCTCTGGACGGACAGACGAGACGTGACTTGGCCCTTGGAGATCAACTGAGACTTGACTTGATACAGGAAGTGTGGCTGTAAGTTGACTTGGCTCAGGAAGTGCTGCTGTGTCTTGACTTGTCTCTGAAGGAATAGCTGCGACTTGACCTGTCACATGAACCTCAGCTGCAACGTGACTTGGCTCTGCAGGAACAGCAGCTGTGATATGACTTGACTTTGCAGGAACAGCAGCTGTGATATGACTTGACTTTGCAGGAACAGCAGCTGGTGCAGGTTCAGGGGAAGCAGACATGACGTTAACAGGCTGTGGCTTGGCTGACGTGGCGTGAGCGGGCGCTGGCTTGGCTGACGTGGCGTTAGCAGGCACTGGCTTGGTGGCCATCTTGACAACAGGCTCTGGCGTGGCGGCCTTTTTTGGCGACAGGCTCTGGCGTGGCGGCCATCTTTGCGACAGGCTCTGGCGTGGCGGCCATCTTTGCGACAGGCTCTGGCGTGGCGGCCATCTTTGCGACAGGCTCTGGCGTGGCGGCCATCTTTGCGACAGGCTCTGGCATGGCGGGCATCTTTGCGACAGGCTCTGGCATGGCGGGCATCTTTGCGACAGGCTCTGGGCTCTCGGGCGAGACCTTGCTCGACCTTGAAGGAGCGACGGTTGTGACCTTGCTTGACTCAGGAAACATGGCTTTAGCATGACTTGACTCGGAAGCTTGACTGGACTTGGAAGCTGGGCTGGACTTGGAAGCAACAACTGTAACTTGGCTTAACACAGGAACGACAGCGGTAACTTGACTTGACACAGGAACGGCAGGTGTAATTTGACTTGACTCAGGAGCAGCAGCAGCTTTGAATTGGTTTGACTCAGGTACCGTAGCTTGAACCTGGCTTGACTCAGGAACCACGGCTGTGACTTTGCTTGACTTGGGAGATGCGGCTGTGACTTTGCTTGACTTGGGAAATACAGTTGTAGCTTTACTTGCCACAGGAACAACAGCTGTAACTTGACTGGACTTAGGAAGAGCGGCTCTGACTGGACTTGACACAGGAAACACAGCTTCAGCTTGACTTGACACCGGAACAGCAGCTGTAGCTTGACTTGACACTGAAACAGCAGCTGTAATCTTGCTTGACTCTGGGGTGACAGCTGTGACTTTACTTGGCTCAGGTAACGCAGCTGCAACTTGACTTGACTTAGAAACTTGACTTGACTCAGGAAACGCAGCTGCAACTTGACTTGGAAACTTGACTTGGCTCAGGTAACGAGCTCCGCCGTCGCCGCCATGGGATGAACACGCTCCGACGCGGCCGCCATTGTTTGAGCGCGCTCCAGCGTGGCTGCCATTTCACGAACGAGCCAGGCGGCCAGCGTGTCCGTGGCGCCGCGCTCCGGCGCGGCCGCCATTCCCGCGTTGTCGCGTTCCTCCTCCGCGACCCCCACAGTAAACGACGAGCCCACATACATTAAATCAAAGTCTAAAAACAAACTAAGTGATGAACGCGGACCCTCGCGTTTGAGTTTTGTTTTGAGTGGTTGGTTTGTTCCTTCAATGAAAAAGTCTATAAGAACACAGTCGGGGAGATCCGAAAGATGTGCGATTGCCAGATACTCTTGTATGTAGCCCTCGAGCGTTCGTGTGCCCTGCTTGAGGGCTAACAACAGTCTTGTGGTGTCCATACCTGCTGAATGACCGGGGGTGAAGCTGCTGGATCCTTGTGTGGCCGAGTATTCTGTAACAGAGGTGTGAGAGACGAGCGGATCCATGTGCATACTTTTATTCAGAGGACGAGACATAGACATGGTCAAAAGGCAGGCAGGGTCGAACAACGGCAGACAGATACATAGACAGCAAACCAAGAGTAATCCTTAAAACAGGTGAGGGTCAGTTCAGCGGCGAACGTTATCCGTAGGGCGAGGCAGGAGAATGGTCAGACAGGCGAGAGTACAAAAGGCAGGCGGCGAGACAGACTGAACGAGAAAACTAGGCAAACCAGAAAACTAGATACAGGATAACGGGGAACGCTTTGTATGACTGTAAACACAAATCAATACTCGGCAATGTGTGACAGGAAGACCGGGGCTTTTATACTGTCTCTGATTGGTGCAGGTGAAAAGAGCAGTGGCCGATGGATAATGTAGTCCGGGGTGTAGTGCAACAGTCCGTGTGTGCAAACAGAGTGAGAGCGACATCTGGTGGTGAGCGGTCCGCAGCACACCGACCAGATCCGTAACAAAAATACTGTTTTTCATAAATGCTTTTTATAACCACAATGCAAATAGCAATGTGTAACATTTTACCAGATTTAGTGCTGCAGGTTTATTTGTTCCCAAGGTTTTTTTGTTTGTTTTTTTTATCCCAAAAAATGTTTAGATTTATAAAATTATTAATATTGAGCACTGATTTTCAAGAATAACCTTTTTGCTTTTTTGACAACTATTGACAACTGCTTTTAATTTTAAGTTGTAGTGTAAAAAATGCAAAATGTCTCATTTTGGTGCAGCATATACTGTAAATTGTAAAAAGACCATTTTAAGAATCAGTGATCAGTATCTGCCTCAAATGTCCTGATTAGTGCAGCACTAAAGCAAATGAACTGCCTTTTCAAAATTGTTTGAATGTCGTCAGTTTAAGGAAATACTTTTTTTCCCTAAATAAGTGCAAAGTAATAATATTTTTATAAGCAGACTGTCTTTGTTGTTGACTTGTAATAGTTTAGTCTACAGTATGTTTGAACATTGATCTGTGAGACTAAAGTGATTTATGACAATAGTAGACAGTAACATTTTCATTTGTTAACATTAGCTATTAAATATATCTAATGTCATAGCTAATATATGTTCATGTCAGTTCACAGTGTATTAACTAATTAACAGAAAACTTTTGAATTTAAAACTGTATTAGTAAACATTGAAACTTACATTAAGGTTATTAAATGCTGTACTAGTTGTTCATCATCAGTTCATGTTAACTAATGTAATTAATGTTATCAAGTGAAACCTCGTAACTTGGATAAATAGCTCACATCTTAATGCAGGGGTCACCAAACTTGATCCTGGAGGGCCGGTGTCCTGCAGAGTTTAGCTCCAACTTGCCTCAACACACCTGCTTGGAAGTTTGAAGTAAACCTACAGTATTAAGACCTTGGTGTGTTTGATTACGGTTGGAGCAAAACTCTGTAGGACACCGGCCCTCCAGGACTGAGTGTGGTGACCCCTGTCTTAATGAGTAATTTAGCTGATTTTCAACCTTTGCATACATTTGTAACTTTTGTGTAGTTTGTAGTATATTTAAATGAACTATGTGTAGTCTTTCTTCATGCTACCTGCACGCAGATATCACTGTTTATTTGTCTGCAAACGTCTGCTGGAAGATACAAAACACATTAGTAAGTTGATCATCATAGATCTGATTCATTGTCTTTTCTCTTTCTGTCTTCAGTCTGTATGATTGCAGAATTACAGAGAAACAGTGTCTCATCCTGACTTCAGCTCTGAAATCAAACCCATCACACCTGAGAGAACTGGACCTGAGCAGGAATAAACTAGGAGACTCTGGAGTGAAAAACCTCAGTGATCTACTGATGAACACACAATTCAAGCTGGAGAAACTAGAGTTAGTATCATTATACTGTACAGCAGTGACAGTGAGATTAAAGTTCACTGTTTAGTTTAAGACCGCTGGACTCTTGTCACATCATTTCCAGTGCTGCACTTTCTGGCATTTCTCCATCTGAAGAAAGATTCAGGAATACAATGTTTTTATGTGTATCTGTAAAAAACAGCATGAAACTTGCTGAAATTTGACATCTGTGCTGTAATAATAGTAATAGTATACTATTATTATTATTATTACTAATAGTATATTTCACTAAATGTTTTATTAAGGGGAATGTATATTTAGTATATTTGTATAGTTAGAAATTGTAAACTACACTCTAAAATGGCTTGAAAATTTTTCAATTATTTTATTTGACTGATTTGTTGATTTTCTTCCATTAGAAATGTGAAAATAGACCATTTCATAATTTAACTTTACTATTGTTTCTATATTGATTCTACATATTAATTTCCATTGGTAAAATTGACTTATTTGTTGACTGAGGTCCAGACTTGGATTGTAACTAGTCTCCTCAAATACTCCTCTCTTGGTTTGTTCATTCACATATTAGAAGTGTCCATGATTTTGCTGGTTAATTAGTGAATATATGGCATTTGTTCATGATGCATCATAGATCTGATTCATTGTCTTTTCTCTTTCTGTTTTCAGTCTGTTTTACTGCAGTATTACAGAGAAACAGTGTCTCATCCTGACTTCAGCTCTGAAATCAAACCCATCACACCTGAGAGAACTGGACCTGAGTCTGAATCAAATAAAAAACACAGGAGTGAATCACTTATGTGACGTACTGAAGGATTCACACTGTAAACTGGAGAGATTGAGGTCAGTAACATTCACATACAAGAATCAAAATGATGAAAATCACTTCAACAGTTTAAACCAAAACACTTTATAGTATCTAACGATGCCTACAGAAGCTTCTAAAACAAGCTCATCCAGTAAGTAAAACTGTTAAAGTGTGCAATAAAGAGTCTTCAACATGTTTTACACCAAACAATACTTTTGGATTGAACTATTTTTAGAGTTTACCACAAAAAATGCAGTTTTATAATAGAAGTCCCTGACTTTTTGTGACAGGTGGTATTCAGCTTACGGCACTTCTCATTCATTCCTATAGTATCCGTAAACGTTGATTGAGTGTCGCACAATTCTGACTGAAATTCAGTGACGTCAGTGCTGTAATGTGATTGGTCAACAAAAACTTGACTTGAACAGACTTGGCATGAACAGACTTGGCTTAGCATGAAAACATGCATAAACAAGAACAGAAACTCACCAACAGCAGGATATACTTCAATACACAACAAGGAAACAATGGGAACATGAGGGGTACTTATACCAAACAACACACAAACCAACCAATGAGAACATAGACACTTAACTAGAACAACCAATCAGAACATGACACATTGAACTAAGGAACCAATGGCAGGAATACAAGAGGGCAAGGGAAGCAAGACACAAATAAGGAACATGGCAAAACTACAAAATAAAAGACATGAAAGCAAGAACATAAACAAAACCCAGACCCCACGTTACAGTTACGCGTGTCACTTTACTTAAAGCATACAAAGACCACTTAGAATAATAATAATAAAGTAATAATAATAATATTTGGCCCCCTAAAATGGAATCATGTCACACCAAACAATTTTGGGTGCAATGTGCAATATGTCCTGAAAACTATAAAAAAAAAAGAAAGAAAGAAAGAAGGAAAGAAAGAAAAACATCACCAGCTGCTAAATTTAAATCCATGTTCGCTAGTTGGTGCTGAGCCAGAGACATACGTGTTTTTACAGCACTGCGTATTATAACCAATCACACAGGATTCTGTTGAGCTTATGAATGCAATGGCCAATCAGAGGTGTTCAGATGAGTCATCGCTGAAAGTGTTATAGGCTAATTAGTAACTTATAATGTTTTATTAAATTCACATTACATATAAAGTCAGTCGTATTAAACCTATTTTATGGCATGACAACTATATCTGGTACTTAAGTAAAAAGACAGGTTTTTATGCATAGTTAATAGATTTCACTATTAGGCTACTTTGCTGATCGCTCATTATAGATCAACTAACATGATCTATAAAGGTGCAAAATTATTTGTCAAATAAATGAAACATGATGAAACATTCATTTGAGTTTAAATTTTTATAGCTTATTCTAGAGATTGCAGTGATGCATGACATGGTGAAAAATGACTGAATGAATAATACTGTATTAAAGTAGCTTTAGATTCATTTTAAAAGTGTGTCCCCTAAAAGCACAAGGGGCCCCAGCCTGTTCCCCCCAGTTACTGTGGTCTAGAACTGACACTGCAGGGTCAAAGTTTCTTTAAAGAACAATCTCTTTCTTACCTTTTCATAATCTGAAGAACCTTCTTTCGCCACAAAGAACCTCTTCTTTGTCAAGTCACCTTTATTTCTATAGCGCTTTTAACAATACAGATTGTGTCAAAGCAGCTTTACAGTATTAAATAGGAAAATAGTGTCAATAACGCAAAAGGACAACAGAAAACACTCAATTTTCAGTTAAAGTTCATCATTGAATCCAGTGATGTCATCATCCAGCTCAGTTCAGTTCAAATAGTATCTGTGCAATCAAGACGACGATATCACTGGAAATTAAGTGTCACCAACTAAACAAACCAGAAAGATTCTTCAGATGTTAAAGGTTCTTTATGGAACCATTTAGACAAAAAAGGTTCTTCTATGACATCGTGAAGCACCTTTATTTTTTAAAAGAGTGTTGGTCTCGTGACACTAAGCAGCTTGTAAGGAAGTCTCAGCAGTGACTGTATTTCTTAAGAAGACTGAGGAAATTTGGCATGGGAAGCAAAATCCTCAGCAACTTTTACAGATGTACAGGTGAAAGTGGTGTGGAAGTTGTACAGTTCAGGACAGGAAAGCTCTCCAGCACATGATTAAAAAGCAGTGTTAATTACATTTCTCAATAGCATGGGGTTAGCGACATTGTTTTCTGAATCAAAAAGCTTTTCAGTAGCAAAGCTCTTTTTTTGATCAAGTAACACGGTAGCGTCAACAAAAGCTACATTTTCCAAAGCATTTCTGAGTCTCAAGCTCAAATCAGAATAATAACTAAGGATCACTGATCCTGGATCAGTAAGTGACGCCACTAAACCTCTTAACTCCATTGGCTCCTCAAAGTGTCAGTCAAACCTCATTATTCCTCCCACATATAAATGTATCTGTATACAATGAAGCCACAATACCAGCTTTGACACAGTGTTTATTATTAATTAAAATATAGTGTTTTTTGTTTGTTTGTTTTTGTTTTTGTTTTTTTAATTTCTGAAAAAGTAGCAGTTTAGGTCATAGGAGGTTTATGTCACAATATGAGTTAAATCCAGTCCTGTACATGATACTGATACTGAGAGCATTGACTTGAAATGAAGTTGGTTCAATATAAAAATTACATTTTAAAAACAGCTTGAATGTAGTACTATTTTTGCCATGTTACTGTAGCTTAGCTTGCTACATTTCCCAGGAGGATCTTCAGTGTAGAGAAGCTTCATTTAATGAAGAGTGACTGTTAGCTTAGCTCACTACATTTTCCTAGTAGCTTGACCAACACTGTTAAAAAGTGCACAGTTCATTTGTGGAGTAACCTTCCTATCACTTCAGGATATTTACAGCACTAGGGTCATCATGAGACCCACAACATCATCAGGGACAATACACATCCACAGCACAGCCTCTTCACACTTCTGCTGTCTGGGAGATGTACAGGAGTATGAAATCAAGGACAGAAATTGCATTTCTAATAATTTTTATAATTTATTAATTATGTTTAGAAGTCTTTTGATGGGTTGCATCAAGGAGCTGTGAAACCGGTTACACTCACTGAATGAATCACATTTGTGTCAAACTCTTACAAAGCAAAAACAAATGGCGACGTGTCACTGAAGTACTATAGTCCTTTACCACGTCACAAACTATGACGATTACAACGGTGTCACAAACTGTGACGTCAACACGATGTAGATTTTAAATCTGGAAGACAAAAATTGTGCAAAAGCTCAAAATGAACCACTTTTCTCCAACAATTAAAATAAACAGATGCTAACATTGTCTTCTATGATGTGAAACACAAACACCTCTGCTAAAATCTCAGAAAAAAAGTAGTCTGGGGTTTCATGACCCTTTAAAAACGAACTTCCCATTACCATCACTGACTGTTACCTTGTTTGTTACACAATATATATTTGTATATTTTTGTGTATGTTCATATATTTTTGTATAGTTAATCTGTCTATATTCTATACTGTATATTTTTGTGTGATCGAGACTTGCAAAGTAAGTTGTTGTGTGGTCTAAACATTTGAAAGTTGTATTAAGTGTTTCTGTCCACTTCACTTATTGCTCATACAGCAGGTCAAATACCCAACCCAATATCCAATAATTTCAGTTAATAATACCAAAAATACACAAGCATTTAAAGCTTATAGAAAGCTTTCAATTATTAACCTACTTTGCCAATTTAAAATGAAATAATTCAAATCAAAAACAAAACTTTTTGCATATTTTTAGTGAACACTCTGTAAAGAGCATTGTGTTTTTACAACATGTTTTACAGCATTGTGCACTGAATCCAATGTTGAGCACATGATTGCAATGGTTAAGGCAGTGGTTCCCAAACTTTTTCCGCCGGGCCCAACTTTTGCAGAATAAAAAAAAAAAAAAAAAAAATTCAAGAACCACCCCTGCATTGACACGCAAGCATAAACAACTTCAGAAGGATTTATTTGAAACATAATAAAAATTCAGTGTGTGACAACTTACTGAAAAAAAAACTAAAAGAGGAACTAGTCACTTCTAGATTAGAAACATTAAAAGTAAAGCACGCAGCTATACTATGTATTATTTTTTGTACTATGTAACTGTCACACTCACACACACACAAGGGGACGGAGGAAACGAGAGATGAGTGGCAATCCAATCCAATAGTTTATTTACAAAAGTCTTATTTAAAAGACAAAGCATAAAGCAGTAAAAGATGTTCTTAACTGAATGCTCTTGTAAACAGTAGAAGTCCAAAAGCCCAAGGAATGAGCCACGCCACACAGGATGAGCACAAACGGGAAGGAGAGTCAGATTCAGCATGTGAACGGTAGACCAGACAATGAGCAAGTGACAGAGTGTCCTTTTTAGAATTCGGGTGAGGATGAACGAGTGGGCGGTGCTACCGGAGGTGTGGCAGATGGAGGTGGCTGTGGTGAATGCCTGACACTACCCCCTCCTCCAGGGGCGGCTCCCGACGCCCTTACAGGACGGCGTGGGCGACCTCGACCGCGAGGGGCTGGACGATCCGGATGGTCCCGATGAAAGTCAGACAGCAATGTAGGATCGAGTATGTCCTCTCGAGAGACCCAGGATCGCTCCTCAGGTCCATACCCCTCCCAGTCGATGAGATATTCCAACTGGCCCCCTCGACGCCGTGAGTCCAGGATCTCATGGACGGTATATATGGATGGTGGTTCGAGGATCTCTGGAGGAGGGGGTTCCACTTCAGCTCCCGGTTGTTCTGTGGCAGAGGGATAACAAGGTTTTAGCAAGGAGACGTGAAATGTGGGATGAATACGATACCTGGGCTGGAGCTGAAGTTGGAAAGTGACTTTGTTGATGCGTCTCAGGATCTTAAACGGACCAATGTAGCGGGGACTCAGCTTGCGACAGGGTTGGCGTAGGCGGAGGTCCCGTGTCGACAACCAGACCTGGTCCCCAGGTTGGAAATCGGGAGCAGGTCTTCTTTGGATGTCGGCGAAGTGCTTGTGTTGTCGCACGGCCCGCTGCAGATGGTGATGAGCTGAGTCCCACGCTCTCTCGCTCTCTCGAAACCAGTGGTCTACCGCTGGAACATTAGAGGGTTCCTCCGTCCAGGGAAACAGTGGAGGCTGATACCCGAGTACGCACTGAAAAGGTGTTAAGCCGGTGGTATCTTGGCGCAGTGAATTCTGTGCGTACTCGGCCCACGGGAGGAACCTGCTCCAGCAGTGTTGGTCCGTGTGACAGTATGCCCAGAAGCTCCTGGATCTTCCTCTCTGTCTGGCCGTTAGTCTGTGGGTGATATCCAGAGGACAAGTTAACAGAAACACCAAGCTGTTTGAAGAACGCTTTCCATACATGAGAGATGAATTGAGGTCCCCGGTCTGACACGATCTCCTCTGGCAAGCCGAAGTGGTGAAATAGGTGTTGGAACAGAATCTCCGCTGTTTCCATCGCCGTGGGTAATCCCTTCAGGGGAAAAACTTGCACATTTTAGAGAAACGATCCACCATTACCAGGATGGTAGTGTTACCTTCGGCTGCCGGGAGATCGGTCACAAAGTCTACTCCAATGTGGGACCAGGGCCTCTGTGGGATGGGTAGTGGAACCAGTTTGCCTGTAGGAAGTTGACAAGGAGAGGTAGACATGGCACAGACAGAGCAACTCTGGACGTACCTGATGGTATCCCGGCGCACACTGGGCCACCAGTATCGAGATTGTAGGAGCGAGAGGGTCCGTTGGCTGCCAGGGCGTCCAGAGCCCGGAGACCGATGAGCTGCGCCCAGAAGGCCTTGACATAGGGCGAGAGGAACGGAGATCTCCGCCGGTGACAGCTTTCGGGAGTAGTAGGCACAGGGATGGAGGAGTGGAGGATCACCGACCGCTTGGGACAGTACCGCACCTGCTCCGGTGGTGGATGCGTCGACCTCTACCGTGAAGGGAAGTTCGGGATCTGGATGGTGTAGCAGAGGTGCGGTCCTGAAAATCATCTTAAGTTGGAGAAAGGCTTCGTGGGCAGAGGGGTTCCAGCATACTGTCCTTGGTTTACCCCTCAGGAGGGAGGTTAGCGGCGCAGTAATGGAACTATAGTCCTTGATGAATCTTCTCTAAAAGTTGGCAAATCCTAGGAAACGCTGTAGTTCTTTGACAGTGAGTGGTTGCGGCCATTCTTGGATGACAGAGACTTTCCCCTGATCCATCTGCACGCCCTCGGCTGAAATGATGTTACCCAGGAAGTGTACTGATGGATGGTGGAACTCACATTTTTCCAACTTGAGATAAAGACTGTGTTCGCGGAGCTTTTGGAGGACCTGCTGGACGTGCTGGCGATGTTCGGCCATGTTCCGGGAGTAGATCAAAATATCGTCGATGTAGATAATCACAAACCAATGGAGGAACTCCCGGAACACCTCGTTCATAAACGTTTGGAAGACGATGGGCTGATGGAGAGGCTGTACGGCATGACCCGGTATTCATAGTGGCCGGTAGGTGTCACAAATGCCGTCTTCCATTCGTCTCCCGCACGAATATGAAATAGGTTATACGCACTCCGCAGGTCCAGCTTCGTGAAGACTTGGGCTCCACGAAGCTCTTCGAGGGCGGCTGGGACCAGAGGGAGCGGATAGGGTTGTTGGATGATCTGGGAGTTGAGCTGACAGTAATCAATGCATGGACGTAACCCCCCCATCCTTCTTGCCCACGAAGAAGAAGCTGGAAGCGGCCGGTGAAGTCAATGGTTGAATAAACCCTTGAGCAAGGGCCTCCGAGATGTATTCCTCCATTGCCTGGCGCTCCGGGATGGACAGAGGAAAGATTCGCCCCTTGGGGAGCTGGGCCCCCGGCAGCAAGTCGATGGCACAATCCCATGGCCGATGTGGTGGTAACAGGGTGGCTGCTTGTTTGCTGAAAACATCCTGGAATGCCATGTACTCAGCTGGGATCTCAGGGATGGAGGCTTGGTCCGGGCTTTCAACACGAGTTGGAAGACAGGATGACAGGATCTGCGGACGAAAGGGGTAGGTTGATTAGACAGTTCTGACTACAGTATTGACTCCAGCGAATGACGTCACACGGGTCCCAGCTGAGTTCGGGATGATGTTGTTGAAGCCATGGGCGTCCCAGGATAATGCTGGCGGTGGAATCCTCCAGTACCAGAAATTTCATGTCCTCATGGTGAAACAGTCCAACTTGTCCAACTGGATGTACCTCTCACCAACCACAGGTGATGAATGGATGATGGGATTTTCAGCGTTCCAGATCGCTTTTGCCCACTGCAGGGCCTTACCGGTGAGTAGTGATATGACAAATGCCACCTTAGCGTCCTCGGATGTAAACAGTTGTGGTTGCATCGTGATGAACAGATTTACTTGAAGAAGAAAACCGCTACACTCAGCCGCCTCTCCCGCAAACGTAGCGGGCATGGCCATGGGAGATCCTGAGACTGATGGCGGCGCAGATGGAGGTTGAAATGCCACCTTTAAGGCATTCACCAACTCGGCGAAGGGATTTGTGGCGGGTGTTTCGGTGCTCATGTTGCGTTGTTCTGTTTTGCGTTCTGGTCTTCTGTCACACTCACACACACACAAGGGGACGATGATGAGTGGCAATCCAATCCAATAGTTTATTTACAAAAGTTTTTTATAAAAGACAAAGCATAAAGCAGTAAAAGATGTTCTTAACTGAATGCTCTTGTAAACAGTAGAAGTCCAAAAGTCCAAGGAATGAGCCACGCCACACAGGATGAGCACAAACAGGAAGGAGAGTCAGATTCAGCATGTGAACAGTAGACCAGACAATGAGCAAGTGACAGAGTGTCCTTTTTATAGGGCGTGGCTCAACGAGGAACAGGTGATGCTAGTTAGAATTCGGGTGAGGATGAACGAGTGGGCGGTGCTACCGGGGGTGTGGCAGATGGAGGTGGCTGTGGTGAATTAAAAAAAAAAATTACAAGCCAATAATATAACCACGTTTATTAAAAAAGTAACAATAAAATTGGACAGAACATATATGAATATTAAATCTCAATATATTATTTTTATTCAGTTCTATGAAACAGAATCAGATATAATTTTTTTTGATTAATTATTAAAATAATGTATAGTCCTACAAAACTATTATTATCAGAGCATGTGAGCAGAGCACACTGTCACGAGAGGGTAGCGTCATTTTATCAGCGTTGTCTAGTACATCAGTACTACAGCATGTTACAGCACAGTATGCAATGCTATTGTCATGATCGGGGCTGTGGGTCTTCCCTCAGCCTCTCGAGGTCGCTGTTCCCCTTGCACTGCACTCCCCTGATTGTTCACGTCTGTCTTGTCATTTGCACTGATTACACTCACAGCTGTTCACACTCTGGACTATTGTATAAGAACTCTCACTTCTCACTCCTGTTCAGGTCTGCATTGTCTTTTGTCTATGGTCTTCCTGTGTGTTTCGGTTCGGTTTGGTTTGGTTTTGATCTGTGTTTCCAGTTTTGTTGTGCCGTGTTGGCCTTTTGGTTTATGTTTATTTGTGTTTTGTGTGATTAAATTATTCTTCCCCTGCATTTTGGACCCTGACCCCTTTTCTCTAGTACATCCACCGTGACAGAATGCAGACCTCAAAGATGGGTCCAGCGGGGAGGAATTTTTTCGGGGAGGCGGCGTCCCCCCGTTTAGCGGCGGCGGCGAGCGCCCGCTCTGTTCCAGATACGGCGGGGATGTCTTTTGAGGCGGCGTCGGCCGCTCGTTTTGAGTTTATCTACGCCTGTCTGGCGGGGATGGACACCTGTAGGGCCGAGGCTGCGCAGATGCGGCCCTGCTTTCTGGCGGGGGCGGAGACGCTCTTCCGCGGGCAGGCGGCGGCATCCGCTATCTCCGTTCCTGACGCGGCGGTGACCGCGCTCTCTGTTCCTGATGCGGCGGCGACCGCTCTCTCTGTTCCTGACGCGGCGGTGACCGCTCTCTCTGTTCCGGACGCGGCGGCGACCGCTATCTCCGTTCCTGATGCGGCGGCGACCGCTATCTCCGTTCCTGACGCGGAGGCGGCTGCGCTCGCTGTTCCTGACGTGGCCCTCACCGTGCCTTCTGTTCCGGACACGGCGGCGACCGCTCTCTCTGTTCCTGACGCGGCGGCGACCGCGCTCTCTGTTCCGGACACGGCGGCGACCGCTCTCTCTGTTCCGGACGCGGCGGCGACCGCTATCTCCTGTCCGGACGCGGCGGCGACCGCTCTCTCTGTTCCTGACGCGGCGGCGACCGCTATTTCTGTTCCTGACGCGGCGGCGACCGCTATCTCTGTTCCTGACGCGGCGGCGACCGCTATTTCTGTTCCTGACGCGGCGGCGACCGCTATTTCTGTTCCTGACGCGGCGGTGACCGCTCTCTCTGTTCCTGACGCGGCGGTGACCGCTCTCTCTGTTCCTGACGCGGCGGCGACCGCTATCTCCTGTCCGGACGCGGCGGCGACCGCTCTCTCTGTTCCAGACGCGGCGGCGACTGCTTTCTCTGTTCCTGACGCGCCGGTGACCGCGCTCTCTGTTCCGGACGCGGCCCTCACCGTGCCTTCTGTTCCGGACGCGGCGGCGACCGCGCTCTCTGTTCCGGACGCGGCGGCGACCGCGCTCTCTGTTCCGGACGCGGCGGTGACCGCGCTCTCTGTTCCGGACGCGGCCCTCACCGTGCCTTCTGTTCCGGACGCGGCGGCGACCGCGCTCTCTGTTCCGGACGCGGCGGTGACCGCTCTCTCTGTTCCAGACGCGGCGGTGACCGCTCTCTCTGTTCCTGACGCGGCGGCGACCGCTATCTCCTGTCCGGACGCGGCGGCGACCGCTCTCTCTGTTCCAGACGCGGCGGCGACCGCTTTCTCTGTTCCTGACGCGCCGGTGACCGCGCTCTCTGTTCCGGACGCGGCCCTCACCGTGCCTTCTGTTCCGGACGCGGCGGCGACCGCGCTCTCTGTTCCGGACGCGGCCGTGACCGCTCTCTCTGTTCCGGACGCGGCGGTGACCGCTTTCTCTGTTCCTGACGCGGCGGTGACCGCGCTCTCTGTTCCGGACGCGGCCCTCACCGTGCCTTCTGTTCCGGGCGCGGCGGTGGCCGCTCTCTCTGTTCCTGACACGGCGGTGGCTGCGCTGCACGGGCCTGGCCCGCCGTCCCTCCCCCTGAGTTGCCTTCCTCCGTACCTCCTCCCTCCAGACTTTGGGAACGTCTGGAAGCCGTTCCGTAGGGAGGGGGTACTGTCATGATCGGGGCTGTGGGTCTTCCCTCTCGAGGTCGCTGTTCCCCTTGCACTGCACTCCCCTGATTGTTCACGTCTGTCTTGTCATTTGCACTGATTACACTCACAGCTGTTCACACTCTGGACTATTGTATAAGAACTCTCACTTCTCACTCCTGTTCAGGTCTGCATTGTCTTTTGTCTATGGTCTTCCTGTGTGTTTCGGTTCGGTTTGGTTTGGTTTTGATCTGTGTTTCCAGTTTTGTTGTGCCGTGTTGGCCTTTTGGTTTATGTTTATTTGTGTTTTGTGTGATTAAATTATTCTTCCCCTGCATTTTGGACCCTCACCTTTTTCCCCCGTACACCAAACGTGACAGCTATTGCAAACAGGAACAAGTATACATAGACATTTTCTGTTGGCATGTTATTTCAATTCAGTTCAATTCATTTAAAAAAAATTGTATAACACTTTTCACGATACATATCGTTGCAAAGCAACTTTACACCAAATTAAAGTGTTTACAATATATGTAGTAGTAGCTTACTAGTGGTGACTATGTCAAGTTGATGAACATATGGCAGAGATGTATGGTAAAGATCAATTAATGACGTAATCAAACAGACAAAGAACACCATAAATTAGCAGCAGAATTCGGTAGTGCTGCATGTTGTTTCAGGGTTGGCATCATCTGAAGTCCTCTGAGGGGTTGGCATCATCTCTTCTTAAGTGTTCTGGATCCAGACTGGAGCTTGTGAATTCCTAGTTACCATGGGATGTCAATCCCATGGCAGAAACAGAGAACAAATAGGAACATAATTAGCGTAGCTGCTGTTCAAACCAATCAAAGACAGATTTGCTCAACCAGAGCTAAAAGATTAATAATGAACATTTGATCAGATATAACTGCAGGAAAACTTTATGAGATGCATTATTTGAATGCTTGGCTAAAAATATGTGTCTTTAATCTAGATTTAAAACAGAGAGAGTGTGTCCGATCTCCGAATGTTATCAGGAAGGCTGTTCCAGAGTTTGGGAGCCAAAGGCAAAAAAGCTCTACCTCCTTTAGTGGAGTTTGCTATCCTAGGTACTACCTACAGTACAGAGTTTTGCGACCTTTTTTTGCAAGAATGAGCACAATTGAGCAGATACAACTTTCTCTAAAATTTTAGACATAAATGGAAGATTAGAAATGGGTCTGTAATTTGCCAGTTCGCTAGGGTCTGGTTGTGGTTTCTTAATAAGAGGCTTAATAACCGCCAGCTTGAATGGTTTAGGGACGTGACCTAAAGATAACGATGAGTTAATAATAATGAGAACCAAGAACCATAATATATTGGTTATATATTATAATATAATTGTTACCATGGCGGTCTCTGTGGCTCCCTCTAACCGCCGTCAGCGGGAACCGTCACCGGACTTTTAGTTTGACATCACCCATCAGCCCCGTACCTGGGACCCCCCACTTCCGGTTCCGGGTCTCCCGGGTCACTTCCTGCAGTCGGCCATTTATACCCCGGCTTTTGTTGAAGTTTTGACTAGTTCACCTATCAATCCTGAGCATTTTTTCCTTGTTTGTATTTCTGTTGCCGACCGGACTGTTTATTCACCCTGCTCACGTTTGCTGCCTGCCTATTGATCTGATTGCCTGGACTCTCGTTTACGCCTTGGATTATCCTGGTTGTTCCCGTTTGTTGTTGTTTGACCCTCGCCTGCCTGACTACGCTAATAAACGTTCGCACATGGATCCTACGCCTCCGCCTCCGTCTATGACCCGGTTACAATAATATAATATATACACAGTGATGAGTTTATTTAGCTCTTCCTGTCCTATAGTTGTAAAGCAGTTTTTCTTTGGATGTGACGAAAAAAGCTGACATATTAGACTCTGTAGAATCTACATTTGTTATTGTATTTCTGATGTTATCTATTTTATCAGTGAAGAAATTCATAAAGTCATTACTGGTAAACTGTAAGGGAATATTTAGATCGGGTGATGTCTGGTTATTTGTTAATCTAGCCACTGTGCTGAATAAGAACCTTGGATTGTTTTGGTTATTTTCTATGAGTTTGCAAATATGCTCAGTTCTAGCAGCTTTTAAAGCCCGTCTAAATTTGGACATACTGTTTTTCCACACAATTCTAAAAACTTCCAAGTTTTTCTCCATTTGTGCTCAAGATTACGAGTTTCTTTTTTGACCGCATATGATTAAAATGATGAGTGGGCCCAGTGACATTTTGCTTGACTCTAAATGAGTTTATCAGGAAATGGAGCATAGCGTCCTGGAGATGTTGTCCGACAGGAGTTCTGCTCCGACTCTGCTGGAGTGCAGGCCATCAGCACAGAAAAGCCTAGGACGTTCCCAGAAAAGATTCCAGTTATTAACAAAGAGCAGTTTCTGTTCTTTACACCATGTCAGTAAACATTCATTTAGGACAATAAGTCTACTGAACCTTTCGTGGCCACGTCGATACGTGTGAAGCGGTCCTGACACGATGATCCTCGTCGTGGGCGATGTGCTGCGAATCGTCTGCCGCAGCTTGGTGTCGTTCACCCCCATGTGCAGGACGATCGCACTGACGCTCTCGCCGTCCTTCAGGTTTAGCTAAGGTAGCACGGACGTACCGGACAATGGAGTCTCCGACGATCACAGCGTCGCGTTCCCTCTCGCTGGGGGGGAGCAAAGCGGTTCCGGGTGGAGATCTTGAAGACCGGTGTAGCAGCCGATTCTGTTCCCCTCGGAATGTCTGTTCCCCTTTACGCAATCATACTACATATCTTGCGTAGTTGCCGAGTTACCATACGTATTATCAGAACTAACGTACTCATGAAGTGCAACTGGATGTACGGTAAGCAAAATAGTTAAAAACGTACCGTCTTTTTTTCCGAAACTTGAAAAAGGATTTGAGAAAAGAGGTTTCCCCAACTTACAACCGTTTTAAGAGTAATGTTTGAGGCTTTGGTTATTACGAAGAAGTCTCTAGCGCAGGCCTATTTGAAGCACAATGTCTGTCATGGGTGTTTTTAAATGTCACTTAATTTTATGAATGAAATAAACAACAAAGAGACCAATTTTCCAGCAGGTGTAACAGTTTACAAAAAAAATAAATAAATAAGACTACAAAAAGGATGGCTTCAAAATTCATTTTGATTAAAACATAAAAGCATAAAAACTTTTTCTGTGGATAGATTATTAACACAGCCCATGTGGAACCATCGCCTACAGTCATCACAGGAAATCTGTACAAATAATAATAATAAAAAAGAATGTTAGCAGCATTGTCAACGGTAATGTGTGTAAATAGTGTGTAAACAATGCAAGCAAGATTAACGGCAAAGCCGCTGGTGCTGCTAACGGGCTATAAGCCAGCGGACTCGGGAAATCAAAACAAAACTAGTGATGACAAGGCAATACGGTTGTTTTAGTTGTAAAGTACAACAGGGGGTATATTCACACGTTATAAGAAGCGAAAATGATGGTTTAGAAAATTGACAGAGCTCAAACTCTAAGCGTGCGGGAGCAACCTGCACTCTAACCCTGATCAAACACACCTGAGCATGTTAATCAATGTCAGGATCATTAGAAAATCACAGGTAGGTGAGTTTGATCAGGGTTGAAGCTAAACTCTGAAGGGAAAGTGGATCTCGTGAGCCAGATTTGAGAATCCCTGTACTATAGCATATATGTTATAAAAACAGAAACTCATTGAATGGCTATTTATATAATCTATGTTGTAAAGAAGAATAACATTTATATATATATATATATATATATATATATATATAATATTTATTTTTTATTTTTTTCAATAGACTTTCAGACTGCAGTATCACTGAAGAAGGTTATAAAGCTCTGGCTTCAGCTCTGAGATCAAACCCTTCACACCTGATAGAGCTGGATCTCACAGGAAATGATCCTGGACAATCAGGAGTGAAGGAGCTCAGTGATTTACTACAGGATGGACTCTGTTCATTTAAGACCATCAGGTGAAAAAGACCTTAAAATATTTAAAAATGAACCAAATCAGCTGTATGAAAATAGACAGAAGGGTCAAATGAACCATTGTTGAATAAGAATGACATGAACTGGAATTAAATAGCAGTTCAGAGAAATTCAACAGACACAAAACAGAGTTTGTGGCAAAAATAATCCAAAAATATAAATGATCTGAAATCCTTATCTGCTTCCTGTAGGTTTTTGAAAAGTCCTGCTGCAGAGGAAGCGTGTGAGTATCTCACTGGAGTTCTGGGTAAAAGTCCATTACTACTGAAAGAACTGGATCTGAGTGGAGATAAATTAGGAGATCTGGATGGGGAGAAACTCTCTGCTCTTTTGATGGACTCTCATAGCAAACTGGAGAAAATAATGTGAGTGAACATGATTTATACATTGAAACCTCTTTGATTATTCATTATTAAAGACTGTCAGTCACATGTGTAATCAGATATGAAGAGCTGTTGATCTGATGTGTGTTGAATATGTGCTGAATAATAATAATCAAGCGTTGTGTTAGTTCAGGCAGAACACGTCAGTCAAGCTCACATCAGCTGATACCGCCAACACTAACAGTATGCAATATAACTGTAATAAATATACATGATGAAAGTGGTCCTGACTGAAATGCTGTTTTTGTGTTCAGGCTGAATAATTGTGAGCTGACAGAGAAAAGCTGTTCAGTTCTAGCTACTGTTCTCTCCTCCAAAACCATCCTGAAAGAGATGAACCTGAACAACAGTCGTCTGCTGGACTCAGGAGTCAAAGAGATCTGTGAGGGACTGAAGAATCCTGTGTGTGAGCTGAAGATACTGAAGTAAGTACATTTCACCAACAGCTACACTCAACACCACAGCAATGAGATCAATATTGCACACTGGATAATGATGGGAATATTATATATGTTAAAAATATATATTTACATTAGAATTTTGTTTATTTTGACTCAGAATGTCTTTACAAACACATTAAACAGGAGACTTTTCAGATGCGCACTCCACTGCACAGTTGGCTACATCTAGCAGACATACGATAACATCAGCATTTTCACATCCTTTGATTGAATGATGGTCAGAGAGTGTAGTAGTAGTCAGAGCTAGCAAACAGTTGTTTTGACAGTATTATTACTGTTTCTAAGGTTTCTTACTTCATGATATTGTTTAATTAGTACTGACCTGAATAAGATTTTTCACATAAAAGATGTTTACATACAGTCCACAAGAGAAAATAATAGCTGAATTGAAAAAAAAGGACCCTGTTCAAAAGTTTACATGCACTTGATTCTTTTTTCAAAATTTTTATTCAGATTTAGTTTAACATCAGAAACGTATATAACACAATACACAGTTCAACTTCAGAAATATATTTATTTATTATATTTATTATTATAATATTATTTATTATTATTTATAATATTTATTATGTGTATATATTTCTGAATAAATTGGTGTGTTGGTGTAGATACATTTATAAAACATTGACAAACAGATTGCTTTTTTGAGATGACGGAAAATGTTGAAACCATAATGGTGTAATACATGCTAATGAAGTCTTTTAATGTGTGTGTGTGTGTGTGTGTGTGTGTGTGTGTGTTGTTTTTTGTCTTTCTGTAGACTTTCAGACTGCAGTATCACTGAAGAAGGTTATAAAGCTCTGGCTTCAGCTCTGAGATCAAACCCTTCACACCTGATAGAGCTGGATCTCACAGGAAATGATCCTGGACAATCAGGAGTGAAGGAGCTCAATGATTTATTACAGGATCCAAACAGTCAACTCAAGACACTGAGGTGAGATGTGATGCTATTATGCAAAATAAATGACATGCAGGCAGTTTATTTATAAAACAATACTTAATTAATACAGTTTGTAAATCCATCCCTTTCACAGTGTTTCAGAGTCAAATGTTGTTTTTCACCAAGTTCATTTAAGAAATGAAGTTTCTTCATCTTCTCTTCTGCAGGTTTTTAGGTCCTGCTGCAGATGAAGCCTGTCAGTATGTGACTGGAATTGTGGGTAAAAACCCGTTACTCCTGAGAGAACTGAATCTGAGTGAACATGAACTAGGAGACACACGAGTGAATCAGATCGCTGCTCTACTGCAGGATAAACACTGTCAACTCAACACACTGATGTACGTTTTTTATTGTTGCAAGGACACTTGTGACTTTTGTAATGTGATCGTCATTATCATCATTGGTCAGATACTGGCGAAAAAGATGCGTCTTTAGATGTTTTTTGAAAATGGCTAAAGATTCAGCTGATCGAATTGAGATCACAACATCACATCTCCATGGTTCCTGGCTGTCCTGGAAGGAGCTATGGTTGATGAACCTATCTGTATAGAGCAGTTGTGATGAAGTGCTGGGATGGCTGAGATCACGAGCAGTTCTGTCTTAGCAAGGTTGAGTTGAAGGTGGTGGTCTTTCATGCAGCCAGAAATGTCTGTCAGACAGGCTGTAATGCGAACAGGTACCGTCGGATCATCTGGTTGGAATGAGAAGTAGAGTTGAGTGTCATCAGAATAGCAGTGATGGGAAAAGCCATGCTTCTGAATGACAGAACCTAACGATGACATGTAGATGGAGAAGAGAAGTGGACCAAGCATTGAGCCTTGAGGAACCCCCATAGCAAGAAGTTGTGACTTAGAAACCTCACCCTTTCAAGATACCTTGGAGGACCTACAGTACCTGAGAGGTGAGATTTGAACCACTGGAGTGCAGTCCCTGAGACGCCCATCTCCATGAGGGTGGACAGGAGGATCTGGTGATTAACAGTGTCTAAAGCTGCTCTTGTCAGTCTTAGTGCTTCAGTAACTGAGAGCAGGGCAGACTGAGTGGACACTTTTGAAGCCAGATTGGTTGTTGTCTAGGAGGTTGTTCTGTGTAAGAAACATAGAGAGTTGGTTGAACACAACTCACTCATTTTTTTGCCATGAATGGAAGAAGGGATACTGGTCTGTAGTTTTCTAAAAGTGCTGGATTTAGAGAGGGTTTCCTAAGCAGTGGTGTTACTCGAGCCTGCTTAAATGCTGTGGGAAATGTGCCAGTGTGGAGCGAGGTGTTGATGATGTGAGTGAGTGCAGATAAAACTGAAGAAGAAATGGCCTGAAAAAGGTGAGTAGGGACTAGCAGACAGTTTGTAGGATAATTAGAGAGGATAAGTTTGGAATCATCTGCCTCCGAGAGTGGAGAGAAAGAGGAGAGAGACTGTGTATTTGTTGTTATGAAGTTTGTGTCTGTATGTGGTGTGGAGAATTGGCCGCTGATGGATGTTGTTTTATTTATGAAGAATGTTGCAAAGTCATCAGCTGTGAGAGTTGATGTAGGACAGGGAGGAGGAAGACAAAGATGAGAAGAGAAGGTTTTGAAAAGTGTGCAAGAGTCAGGACAGTGGTTAATTATGTTGTTTTAGCAGTGCAGACATTTGCAGAGAAAGAAGAGAGGAGTGACTGATACACACTAAGGTCAGTTGAGGTTTGTGATTTGTGCCACTTCCTCTCTGCAGCCCTGAGTCTAGAGTGATGTTCACGAAGAACATCAGACAGACATTTCAGAAAATTTTCTCTATATAGTGGACTTCAGTGGTGCCCATGAGTTTGAACTTCTAAAATGTAGTTTAAATGCTTTAAAGGGCTCTAAATGAGCCCACCCGGGGAAGAAGAGTCTTTTCTAGCAAAACGCTTTTATTTTCTAAAACAAAATTTCAATTGTAATAAATGCTAATGAAGTCTTTTAATGTGTGTGTATGTGTGTGTTGTTTTGTTTTGTTTGTTTGTCTTTCTGTAGACTTTCAGACTGCAGTATCACTGAAGAAGGTTATAAAGCTCTGGCTTCAGCTCTGAGATCAAACCCTTCACACCTGATAGAGCTGGATCTCACAGGAAATGATCCTGGACAATCAGGAGTGAAGGAGCTCAGTGATTTACTACAGGATCCAAACTGTCAACTCAAGACACTGAGGTGCGATGTGATGAAGTAATACAAAATAAATGACATGTAGATTAACTTTTTCTTTTTTTACTTATATAATAATATCATATACTTATATATGTTGAACAACCTGTTGCTGCATCAAAGTTAACAAAGAAAAAAAAAAACTTAGGCTTTTAAGCAATATTTTATCAGAATCATGTTTATTACCAAGTAATGTAAGTATACAATTACAAGGAATTTGTCTTGGTAAATTGGTGTTAGACAAACACAACAGAAAATCGGGAATAAATAACAAATAACAAATAATAAAGAACAAAAAAGTAAACAATTTTAATGTAAGGCAAGTCAGCTATACAATAAAAGCAAAAGAAAAATCAAATGAAATATGTTGTCCATTTTGTAAAAGGTAAATTGAATCCTGCTTCATCTTCTCTTCTGCAGGTTTTTGGGTCCTGCTGCAGATGAAGCCTGTCAGTATGTGACTGGAATTGTGGGTAAAAACCCGTTACTCCTGAGAGAACTGAATCTGAGTGAACATGAACTAGGAGACACACGAGTGAATCAGATCGCTGCTCTACTGCAGGATAAACACTGTCAACTCAACACACTGATGTATGTGTTTTATTGTTGCAAGGACACTTGTGACTTTTGTAATGTGATTGTCCTCATCATCATTATCAGTATTTGTCAACTGTCAGCTAAAACATACTGGTAAATATTAAGATTAAAACTGAACTGTGTTTTCTCTTTATGCAGTCTGAATAACAACTGTATCACAGAAGGAGGTTGTCATGTTCTGGCTGCAGCTCTAAATTCAAACCCTTCAAATCTGACAGAGCTGGATCTGAGTGAGAATAAACTAGGAAACCCAGGAATGAAGATCATCTTGACTCTGTTTGAAAATGTACAGTGTAGACTGGAAAAGCTGAAGTAAGTATTTTAAAAGTGTATCCCATTAATTACCCAGACTGTAGTGACCCACCACAGTTTCATGAATTTGAAAATATTTTACACTTGTCATCAGGACTGCACAATTAATCAAAATATACTCGAAACTGTGATATGACTTAGTGCAGTTATTAAATCACAAAAGGCTGAAATTTAAGTTTAAGTGAGTAAGGAGATTTTTGAATGATCTATTAAAAAACTAGTGTTTTCTGAGTCAGTGTCACAGGGATAAAGTTGCCGATCCTGACTCGCCATCTCCTTTTCATACGTGCCTTTAGAAAGAAGAACATCTTTACAGAATAAATAATGAAAGAGTTTTTGTTTTCGATTTGTTTTATTTCGTTAAATAATAATTTAAAGCTTTATATAGATATATTTATCATGTCTGTGAGGTATGTATTCGCTGAGCTAAATTGATCAAACAGACTATGATCAGTTTTCCGCTAACCAGTCGTTACTTTAAAAAACAATATATATATATACAGTACTGTGCAAAAGTCTTAGGCCACTAGTATTTTCACCAGCTAAAAAATGGTTTTGTTACGGATCCAGATGTCGCTCTCACCTCGCACCTCACTGACTGTTATACCACACCCCGGACTACATTCCCCATCAGCCACTGCTCCTATCACCTGCACCCAATCAGAGACAGTATTTAAGCCCCGGTCTTCCTGTCAGTCACTGCCGAGTATTGAATTGTTTCCTAGCATTCGTACAAAGCGTTTTCCCTGTTATCCTGTGTTTAGTTCCCTTTTGTTTTGCCTCGTTTTTCCCTCCTTGTGACCTAGCCTAGTTATTTTGTTTTGTCCGTCTCGCCGCCTGCCTTTTGAAACCCCTCGCCTGTCTTTTCGGATTACTTGCCTAGCCCTCATCTGGATAACGTTCGCCGCTAATCGACCCTCGCCTGCTTTATGGATTATTCTTCGTCTTGCTGTCTAAATACCTGTTTGCCACTGTTTGACCCTGCCTGCCTTGACCATGTCTTTGTCTCGTCCCTTGAATGAAAGTCTGCAAATGGATCCACTTGCCTCTCGTCTCACCCCCTCTGTAACAGGTTTAAAGTAAGTTATTTCTATCTTTTGCTGTAGTGTGTCAGTAAAAAATGTCAGTTAACATTTCCAAACATTCATTTTGCCATTAATTGTAATAATCTAGTGAGATTTTTGTTTGCACAAAGTGTCTGACAACAGCCAGTGCTCCACACTGAGATCTGATCTCACCATCATCCAGTCTGTTTCTGGAATGACGTGAAGACACAGAACAAACTGAGACAGACTAAATCCAGAAGAACTGTAGCAACATCTCCAAGATGTTTCAAGTAACCTACCTGCAAAGCTACCTGAAAAACTATGCACAAGTGCACATAGGGCAAAAGCTGCTTTAAACGCAAAGGATGGTCACATCAAATGCTTATTTATTTTACTTAATAGAAGTTCATTGATAAAGAAAATCTGTTTATGACATTGTTTTTGACAGCATCCTCATTTTATGTACCTAACTGCCTAAAAATGTTAACAGTTCTGTAGCTTTGTAGGTGTAGGTCTCTTAAAGCATCTTGGAGATGTTGCCACAGTTCTTCTGGATTTAGTCCGTCTCTGTTTTTGTTTTTTTGTTTTGTTTTCTTGTTTTGTTTGTTTCTTAAGACAGACTGGATTGAATGATGGAGAGATCAGATCTCTGTTTGCACAAGGAGTCTGACAACAGCCTGTGCTCCATACAAAAGTCTCATTGGATCATTATAATTAATGGCAAAATGAATGTTTAGAAATGTTAACTGACATTTTTTACTGACACACTACAGCAAAAGACAGACTTTAACTGACTTTAAACCATTTTTTAGCTGATGAAAATACTAGTGGCCTAAAATTTTTGCACAGTACTGTATATATATATCTAACAAAAAAAAAGTTTTTATTAACTTAGGCTAATTAAAAAAAAAACAATTAGAAATATAATCACTTTGCCATTACATATAAAACTGAACTATTTTAATAGCTGAAACAGTAGTATAAGCTGTTTTGTGAAAAGGGGGGAAAAAAGTCGGACTCGGGCTGAGAATTCTGATAACATCATGATCATGTGTAATAAATAATAAATCATGATCATGTACCTATCTTAGTTAATGTCTTAATTAAGGGGTTGTTCATCCATGAATTCATGAATCAAAGACTTTGAATCCATCTTAGTTCCTGATAATTCATGACATAGTAATGCATAATTAATGCATGAATTTGTGGTAATTAATTTGCCCTTACCGTAAAGTGTGACCCAGATTTAATATAAAATATATTTTAATCTAAAATGTGATTTTAGTAATCATGCTTTTTTTTTGTTATTGTTGTTGTTTTGTTTTGTTTTCTGATATATTTGTTTTGGCTAGTAGAAGTTCTGAATGGCTGTTAAATGTAAAAAATAAAATAAAAAATAAAAGTTATTTTGCGCTTATAACATGAATTTGGAAGGTTCACTTAATGTTCATGTAATTTCCAACATTTTTTGGCAGATGATGTTCACAGATTTCACCATATTTGTGCAAAAAAATGTTTATAAACCTGTTGTGAACTAAACACAGAAATGTAAAGGTCACTGTCTAGTTTTCTATCAAAATAAAAGCCTGAGGGCTTAACATTCAAAAGTAAAGAAATTAAGACAGTTTAAGACTTGTATCATTCCTTCCTTCAAAACAGAAATCCTTCTCCAAGCTGCTGTTCTATGTAGCATTGGAAGTATGGCTTAGGCTTAAATATTCAGTGTTTCCCACATAATTTTGTGAGACTGTGGTGGTGGACCTCGGTCCCAATTTTGTACATTTTAAAGTTAAATTCATCTCTCTGGTGCACTCTGAGAGTTAAAAATTAAGAGCTCCAAAACAGGTCAGTGTACAAACTAAACAAAGAAAGAAATCTGGTGAATTGACTTGTTCTTAAAGTTTACAGGGAACTCAGTCAGTTGTGATATAGTGTCTCAGTCTAAAGTACACTCACACTGGTCAATTTGGAAGCCAAACAAATTAGAATATTATAATGATAATAATTTTATATTATTATTCCTATGACAGGAATAGCCATATGTTGTAAAATAATTGCACTGTAAAATAAATTAGTAAATAAATACTTATTAGTAATTAGTAAGTAAAATAAATGAAATAAAATTTGTATTTTTCAGGTATATTATTTTACCTTATTCTTCTGTAGGAAAATTACAATACTTTTGTCCTAATTTCTACACTTGCAAGCAGGACCTAAAACTAGTTTTGCCACATCTGCCAATGGCTGGTGATTTGAGAAAAATTTATCAGCCCTAAATATTTTTTTTCCTGGCCATTAATCTGTTTTTGCAGTTGTACTACTACAAAAACTTAACATATTTAGTAATGAACCAAAGAACCAACCACTGAATTTTAATCACAATACAAACAAAGATGAAACGCATGTAGCATGAGCTTTTTTTAATTTAAATTTGTCTGTATCATTTTAACATTTGAATCAAAAACAGAATGGTCTGACTTTAAAGCTTTGTGAAACTATGCTAAAACCTGCATAAAACAAAAACAACAGACTGATTTCACTCTCTGACAGCAGGTGGCGCTTGTGAAACAGAGGGGAAAATGCCATCGAAACAACGCGCTTGCTCTGCTTGTACAGTGTTTTCTGTGCGCGTGTCTGTTAATTTTAGTCCTTGCTTCCAAGAAATAAACCTATGAGCTTTTATTTTGACGGAAACTGCAGTAGAGCTTTTATTTTGGCGGGAAACTCCAGCTTCAGTGCAAACAGGTTTGCAAACGCGTCTCATTACAAATCTAGTGAAATATTGTAAACATCTGCCCATTAAAATGTTGGAAATTATGCTAATGTGACAATGTGTAACTGGTTGCCGTTGCATTCTCAAACGCGCGCTAAACTCACGGCAAAAACAATGTTCACCGCATTGATTGTCAATCAAAGAGTCGCTCTGACTCTGACGCGGCAAACATCAAATCACGAACTGATCGTCTGACTCTGAATGAAGTGTGTGCTTCACAAACAAGCAGCGAAACAGACTTGATCAACAGATAAAACCATATAACGCTTAGTTCGTTTGACGGACACTTTTCCAAAGCGATGGCACGAAACACAACGTTAAAGACGTCTATGTTAAAATGACGAGCATAAATATTTTCGGTTTATTATGAAACTGTGGCGGGACAGATGAGACTGTGGCGGGCCGCTACACTCTAGTTAATGAATGGGAAACACTGATATTGTACTGTAAAATACAGAATATTATTATAATTATCTTTTTTTTTTTTTATTTCATAGTATGATTATTATGAAAATCTAATATTGTTGGATAAAAGAAGTAGCTAAAGCTGCTATTTGTATAATTGTATGTATAGCTTAATTTTTGTTTTCTCTTCTGCAGGTTAAAGTGTATCAGTATTACAGATGAAGGTTGTGCTGCTCTGGCATCAGCGTTTCATTCAAACCTCAGAGAGCTGGATCTGAGCAGGAATCAAATAGGAGACTCTGGAGTGACAGAAATCTCCAGTCTGCTGAGAAATTCACAGTGCACACTACAGATACTCAGGTCTGAATTTGGTTAATCTAAACATGAATCAATGTAAAGCTCCAGCTGGTCTGTAAACTGGTGCTGTGTCACAAGGAATGGATCAGTAATGTGAAATTGGTGTGTTGGTGTAGATACATTTATGAAATAATGACAAACAGATTGCTTTTTTGAGATGATGGAAAATGTTAATTTTCTAATAGTTTAATAAATGCTAATGAATTCTTATTTTAATGTGTGTGTGTTTTGTCTTTCTGTAGACTTTCAGACTGCAGTATCACTGAAGAAGGTTATAAAGCTCTGGCTTCAGCTCTGAGATCAAACCCTTCACACCTGATAGAGCTGGATCTCACAGGAAATGATCCTGGACAATCAGGAGTGAAGGAGCTCAGTGATTTACTACAGGATGGACTCTGTTCATTAAAGACCATCAGGTGAAAAAGACCCTAAAATATTTAAAAATGAACCACAGATGTATGAAAATAGATAGAAGGGTCAAATGACCCATTGTTGAATAGGAATGAGATGAATTGGAAATAAATAGCAGTTCAGAGAAATTCAACAGACAAAATATAAAAATATAAATTATGTGAAATCCGTATCTGCTTCCTGTAGGTTTTTGAAAAGTCCTGCTGCAGAGGAAGCGTGTGAGTATCTCACTGGAGTTCTGGGTAAAAGTCCATTACTACTGAAAGAACTGGATCTGAGTGGAGATAAATTAGGAGATCTGGATGGGGAGAAACTCTCTGCTCTTTTGATGGACTCTCATAGCAAACTGGAGAAAATAATGTGAGTGAACATGATTTATACATTGAAATCTCTTTGATTATTCATTATTAACCCTCCTGTTACCCTAAAATCCGCTAACACCTTTTTTCCAGTGGGGTCAATTTGACCCCAGCAAGTGAAACCTCCAGAATATGACTTTTTGACTAAAATTTTTGTGTCAAGTCATTTATACCTTTGTTGACTTGTTAAAAAGGCCTTTTAAATAAACCATATTGGTATGCCATATTTGGCTGGTTTGTTTGGCATGTATTGTCTGAAGGGCCATGAAATGGAGCCAGACGTTCATCCACAGTGATGGGAGGAGTGGATTGTAAAGTAAGGTGACCAGACGTACCACTTCCTGGGGACATGTTCAGCACAGGATTTCTAATTTGCCTAAAATAACCAGGTGTTGTTATATGACATCAAAGGCCCCCAGCACTGCATGTTTTGTATGTCTCCCTTATGTGAGACACCCAGCTGAGGTCTTCTCTACTAAGGCAGTCTCTACTAATGAGCTGATGAGTTGAATCAGGTGTGTTTGATGAAGGGGGACATACAAAATGTGCAGGGTTGGGGGGCCTCCAGGACAGATTTGAAACCCCCGGCTATACACCTTTCCCTCCGAGTTTAAAGTAATTTCAAGTATATCCTATTCAATTGATGGTGTAATCAAAAACTGCTGATATTGGACAAGGCTGACAGCATATCTGATGGGCCCTGGAACCATTTTGTTGACATTAATAGCACTAAGTCTTCTCTGTCATCAAGTGGGGAGCGGGACCATAATAACTTTTCATTTGTGTAAGGTAATGTGTCTGCTGGTGGTTGAGAGACAACAGAAGATCAACACTAGGAGTCTCATTCTCATGTGAGGAGGATGCCTCATAATCAGGGTCATCCTCTGCATTATCATCTATCTCAGAGACGTGTCACTCTGTCACTTTCACTGTCAAAAAAAAAAAAAAAAAAAAAAATGTGACAAAATCTTATTGACAGAAAACCTTTGCTTAGAGGCCATTTTCAATAGAGAGAAAGCATAAAGAGAGAGCCCACAAAACACAAAGAAAAATTATTCAGAAGGCTTCTGTGTGAGCATTTATATGTTTGCTCCTCCCCAGTAAACCACAAAAAATATGTTTTGAATATTACACTGAATATATAAAATTATAGTAAATGTTATAAAATTATAACATTTTATAGTGTCCTCAATATCACCCAAAAAATGTGTGTAAACTTTTGAGATTTCTTATGTTTTATACATAAAAAAGAGCCTGGGGTCTTTTATGCGTTATTTCAGGCAGAACACGTCAGTCAAGCTCACATCAGCTGATAGTCAGCTGTTCCTGACGTGTACCAGTCCAGTCTTGACACTTATCACAGCGGTCCATTTAATTCCATTCTTTCCGCATCTCTTCTATCACATCAATGCTCACAATCAAACTCCCTCCTCCAACCCCAACTCAACCTGTAATCTAATCTGACTTTTCTTTCTTTCTGTATCAGTTCACTACATTGCATGTATTCTCTACCATGTATTTGTATTTTCTACAACTCATGTAAATTGTGAATTGTAATTATGTGGGCATTTACTGGATCTGTTCTGTACCCCAGGGGGGTTTGACTTGCTGCTCTCCCCGCTCTGTCCAAGCATGTTTATCAGTCATGGCTGCATGGACAGGCGTTTAGAGTTTTGCCCAGAACAGAACCATACCGCCAACACTAACAATTGCAATATATTTGTAATAAATATACTTGGTTAAAATGGTCCTGTCTGAAATGCTGTTTTTGTGTTCAGGCTGAATAATTGTGATCTGACAGAGAAAAGCTGTTCAGTTCTAGCTACTGTTCTCTCCTCCAAAACCATCCTGAAAGAGATGAACCTGAACAGCAGTCATCTGCTGGACTCAGGAGTCAAAGAGATCTGTGAGGGACTGAAGAATCCTGTGTGTGAGCTGAAGATACTGAAGTGAGTACATTTCACCAACAGCTACACTCAACACCACAGCAGTGAGATCAATATTGCACATTGGTTGATGATGGGAATATTATATATGTAAAAAATATATATTTGCATTAGAATTTTGTTTATTTTGACACAAAATAAATGTAACACATTAAACAGGAGACTTTTCAGACATGCACTCCACTCCACCTCAGCTCCAGCTGCTAGTCAGTGTCCTGTATCATTTCATATCAAAGTGTGAAAGAAACTACGAGCATGCAATGTCCAGTTACAGTTGGAGTCAAAAGTTTACATATACCTTGCAGAATCTGCAAATTGTTAATTATTTGGCCAAAATAAGAGGGATCAATTTTCTCTTGTGGACTATATGTAAACTGTTGCTTTAACCAATCAGATTTCCAATTGGCAACACCGGGTCCACCTAACAGGCATACGATAAAGTCAGCGTTTACACGTTTTTGGATTGGATGATGGCCAGAGAGTGTAGTAGTAGTCAGAGCAGGCAAACAGTTGTTTTGACAGTATTATTACTGTTTCTAAGGTTTCTTACTGCATGTTATTGTTTATTTAGTACTGACCTGAATTAGACTTTTCACATAAAAGATGTTTACATACAGCCACAAGAGAAATTAATAGTTGATTTTAAAAAAGTTCAAAAGTTTACATACACTTATTTTTTTATATGATCAACATTTTTATTCAGATTTAGTTTAACATCAGAAACTTACATAACACAATTCACAGTTCAACTTCAGAAGTATGTTTATTTATTATATTTGTTATTATAATTTTATTTATTATTATTTATAATATTTATTATATTTATATGTTTCTGAATAAATCAGTGTGTTGGTGTAGATACATTTATAAAACATTGACAAACAGATTGCTTTTTTGAGACGATGGAAAATGTTGAAACCCTAATGGTGTAATACATGCTAATGAAGTCTTTTAATGTGTGTGGATTTTTTTTTTTTTTTTTTTTGTCTTTTCGTAGACTTTCAGACTGCAGTATCACTGAAGAAGGTTATAAAGCTCTGGCTTCAGCTCTGAGATCAAACCCTTCACACCTGATAGAGCTGGATCTCACAGGAAATGATCCTGGACAATCAGGAGTGAAGGAGCTCAATGATTTACTACAGGATTCAAACTGCCAACTCAAGACACTGAGGTGAGATGTGATGAAGTAATACAAATTAAATGATATGTAGGTGAACTTTTTATTTTTATTTTTTTACTTATATAATATGTTGAACAACCTGTTGCTACATCAAAGTTAACAAAGAAAAAAAACAACTTGGGCTTTTAAGCAATATTTTATCAGAATCACGTTTATTGACAAGTAATGTAGGTATACAATAACAATGAATTTGTCTTGGTAAATTGGTGTCAAACAACAGAAAATCAGGAATAAATGAGAATAAAGAACAATAAGGTAAACAATTTTAAAGTAAGGCAAGTCAGCTATACAATAAAAGCAAAAGAAAAATAAAATGAATATGTTGTCCATTGTATAAAATGTGAATTGAATCCTGCTTCATCTTCTCTTCTGCAGGTTTTTGGGTCCTACTGCAGATGAAGCCTGTCAGTATGTGACTGGAATTATGGGTAAAAACCCGTTACTCCTGAGAGAACTGAATCTGAGTGAACATGAACTAGGAGACACACGAGTGAATCAGATCACTGCTCTACTGCAGGATAAACACTGTCAACTCAACACACTGAAGTGAGTTTTGACATGTATTAATACTAACTTTATTGAGTGGGAATAAATTAGGAATTTAGGAAAAGTAAATTGGTCAGAGAGGGTCGACCTAAATCTGATATTGTGTTACTGTTCTGTGTTACTGTTAAGTCACACAAAAGACATACAAGCACTAAAAGCACAATGTTTTGTGCACAATATTCCAAGTCTTCTGAAGGTATTCGATAGGTTAATGTGAGGTACAGATGAATATTTAAGTCCTTACAATAAAGTTCATGTAAACACTTTTCTCTGAAAAAATCGAATCCACGTCAGACGGAGTGGGTTGGAGAAGTTACAAATTTATTCATAAGTTTTCAGAAATGCAAAAGTAACAGAAGAATCATAACTTGGAACTGAAAAATTAAAATTAAAATTTCAATAAGCATGTTCAGTCCAATCATTTCACAAATAAACTGAATATCATCAATTTAATTTAAGGTTTTCTCAATCAGTCTAAATCAAACTAAGTTAGTCTAACTTCTATGTTTAATCTATCAATCTATAAACCATAAGTCATAAACCATAAATTATAGAAATCATAGAAATCTGAAAAGAATAAGTCTATAAGAGAACTAGGTGCACCCATCAGTCAGAGCAAGAGAGTTAAGCCGGGCTCACACTACAGGATTTTTAGCCTGATTTTGCCCCAATTTTCTCCTCCCAAGAATCGGAGGAAAAATCTTGTCGAGCACCTCGATCGTTCCCAATGTTCAGCATGGATTATCTGGTAACCTGAGATGTTCACAGACCGAATCTTGCAGCTCCCGATCTGCTCTCACACAAATCGGGGCCACCCCGATCATAGTAAACATGTTTGATATTCAGGATTTTAAATCGGGATGATCACGGCTATGATTATGTCAGTACTTTGATAACAGCCAATGCGCGACCACAAAACAGCTCCTGTACAGTACACTGGAGAGTGTATATGGAGGAAACTGCTTCTTATGTTTTTCTAGTAACACTGTATAATATGTTGAAAACATACCACAACTGCATGGAGCAAGGAAAGCTCTGGAGTGAAATCATCTGTTTTCAACATACTGGGTGAGTGCATAAAGCTGCTAGCACACTAACTAACATTTGTAAACATTCGTTGCTGAAATGACGTTCTGTTGCGTAAGATCACGTGAGGCGCTCCCTCCGTCATGATAATAGGTGTGTTCGACTTAGCGCAACGCTGCGGAGCTCGATCAAATTCTGACTTGAAGCAGTGCATGCCGGTTAGAAATTTTGTCCGACTTGAGGCGGCGCCGACGCCGACGCCTCGTGACTGTCAAGTGTGGCATCAAAGTACCACGATAGCGATTCAAGAGCAGCGATTGACTCAGCCGGCGCAGTTTCTTCAGAGCGGCTGCAGGAGCTCTGATAACCACATGACTGTTTCAAGTGTTTTTACTGTAGTCACAATGTTATATTGAGTCAGATATATCATAAAACACTGATAAAAGAATATAAAAATCAACTTTATTAGTATTTAAATAGTATATGTTTATGTTTATCATTATTCTTGTTCAGATGGCGCTGTATTAAGCAGTATATGAAATGTGTTTCTGTTTCTCATGAAAACACTTTTGAAAAGTCAGTGTATTTGATGAATATTGTATTTAATTCTTTTCATCTGTGATGGAGCATGCAAACACCACGAGAGCTTCACTAACGAGAGTAAACTCCGCCCCCGACTGCTCTCGGCTACTCTCCTTGATCGCCGTCTGTAGCCGCAGATGAAGTCGAACACACCTAATCTTAATAATAGGTGTGTTCGACTTAACGCAGCGCTGCGCAGCTCGATCAAATTCTGACTTGAAGCAGTGTATGTCAGTTAGAAATTTTGTCCGACTTGAGGTGGCGCCGACGCCTCGTGACTGTCACGTGTGGCAACGAAGTACCGCGTTAGCGATTCGAGAGCAGCCGACTGACTATTTGAAACGTGTTTCTGTTGCTCATGAAAACGCTTTTGAAAAGTCTATGAAGATAAAATAATGCCATAAAGATTTGAATGTGAAGAGTAGGCGTTGTGCAAGTGTACATAAGACTGTAAGCCTAAATTAAATTTGCACGGGCAAGAGAAGCTTTGTAAAAGTGTAAATCGCGTTTCAAGCATAAGAAAAAATGATTTGCAGCATTTTACTGTTACTCGTAAGTGTAATTCATGTGTTGTGAAACTGCAGCTTCATGCTTTAGCAAAATAAATACGATCTGCATTCTTCCAACTTCCATTTCTCCGCGCTTACACATTTGGCACGTTGTTTTCGCTAAAATACGGTCAAAAGTACTGCAAGCCCTTTTGCACACTAAAACAACAGTTTAAAGAACTGCAAAACGGAGTGACTGTGTAGGACCAATCTGTATGTGTAAAAAACCAAACTGTTGCAAATGTCTAAATCAGAGGTGGCGAACTCCGGTCCTGGAGAGCCGCAGTCCTGCAGAGTTCAGCTCCAACCCTAATTAAAACTCACCTGGCTGTAGCTTTCTAGTAACCCTTCAGACCTTGATTAGCTTGATTAGGTGCTTTTGATTAGGGTTGAAGCAAAACTCTGCAGGGCTGCGGCTCTCCAGGACCGACGTTCGCCACCCCTGGTCTAAATGATTTGTTGTGCGTGTACACTCTCAGAAAAAAAGGTACAGTTCTGTCGCTGGGGCGGTACCCTAAGGTACAAAAGTGAAAAGGTACATCTTCGTACCTTACCTACCCCTAAACAGTACATATTAGTACCTTAAAGATACATTTTAGTACTTTGAAAGTACATGTTGGTATCTTAACGGTACATATGGGTACCTTAAAGGTACATATTATTACTTTAAAAGCACATATTTGTACCTTTTCACTTTGTACCTGAGGGTACCGCCCCAGCGACAGAACTGTACCTTTTTTCTGACAGTGTAGGGCACAAAGTTTCCGAAATAATCCGATACGTACAGCTCTGTCTTTCTTTTATCTGCGCTTACACTTTTGAAACGATTCTCTCACTCACTGAGTTTTGCAAGCGGGAGGGCGGGGCCACCACCTTTTTGTAGCCAATCAAATGAGACTCTGGCAGACTCCATTTACTCTTATCTGATTGGTTCAATAAACACATCACACGCCAAAACATTTATCTTCATTTATTTCTGGCTGCTGCTGGCTTTCGGGGGAATGGTACTTTTAATGTACACATACATTGAAATAAATAAAAAAATAAATAAATAACAACTTAAATAAAACATGATACTTTATAAGTTGTGTACCCATAGGCGGAGTTTCACTTTTATGCGTGGGGGGCACCCACTGGCAGACGAGCCAGCAGCATAATTTATATATATATATATATATATATATATATATATATATATATATATATATATATATATATGTATATGTGTATATGTGTGTGTGTGTTCTATATTTCATATATTTTTGGAATATAATTTATGTAACATATTCTACATTAAAATACATTTAGAATTAACAATGACTGCTGTACAAAGAGTAAAAAAAATAAATAAAAAAAAACCTGACCTAATGCAGAAAATAGGCTTGCTGCCATAGGCGGTGTTCTGCAACACCGGTTACGTCACTTGCCCATAACTTGCCCCTAACCACCGTCGTTTTAATTTTTTATAGTAATAAAATATTTTTTAGTTCAGTTGGAGAACAGACAATACAAATAAAATTGAACGAAGATCAGATTTTATTTATCAGCGAGCAGAGTGAGGAGCTGACCGACAAGAAGAGTGAGGTCAGGCCAGACAGACAAGACGATGGTGAAAGTTTGGCAATGTTTTTTTTTTTTTCTTTTGAAAAGTCTGTTGACTTATATGGTGGTTTTCGAAGTTTTTTTTTTTTGAACATTCGTTTCTTATTTATTTGGTTCTACAGTGTTTGCTGATTTTTATGTTGTGTAATTTCTTTCTTATTCCTTTTTCTAATAAACGTTCTAGGCTACGTTTCTTATATTTATTTGGTTCCACGGTGTTTACCGATTTTCAGTTTTGTATAATAGGTTATTTAAAATGTATGTAGGACCAAAGTTATTTGTTATTTTATATTAGGCATATAGCATGGTGTAAGCTATTTTTATTCATTTTGTTAATAAAAGTTCCATGATTCATTTATAGGCTAAGTGAGTCTAACTTTGTATTTTGTTGTTGCTTGAATGGGATTCGAGCAATTGACGCCGAATTGCCGCTAATTTAAAATGTGCACTGCTCATTTACAAGCTATTTAAAAGCGAAGGAAAAGAGGGAAATTGAAGATATGTGCCATTGAAGTTCGGAGCCAGTTTCCTACTTTCCTCATAACTGAGAAACGTGTTTCTGATGTAGCCAAACAGTTCACTTGGAAAAGCGGGAAATAACGAAAAGAGAGTCCTCTATATCAAGACTAATTGAGAATCATGAGTCGCGACTCGCGAGGATATGGGGCTTAAATTGAAATTAATTTACCCAAAACGTAGGCCTACTTATTCTATCCACTAAAATAATAAGATAATATAAATTAAAAAAAAAAAAAAAAAATCATAGCTCAGACAAAATCATGACTGGTTCTCGTCTGGGGGGACAGTGCCCCCACCAGCCCCCCCCCCTAAACTCCGCCTATATCCGCCTATGTACCATTAGGCTAGACCAGGGGTGGGCAGTTAATTTTCCTAAGGGGCCACATGATAAACTTGCGTGGTTGCAGAGGGCCGGACCAATGCACTTAACTCAGTTCTGCCCAATATATTTTACATCTCTTTATAAAAATAAATAAATAAATACAGGAAAATAATAATAATAATAAAATAAAAGTAATAATAAACATTAAATGAAACATTACAATCAAACAATGAAAATGTGGAGCACACATGTATATCACTTCTTAATGAACATTCACAAAAAAAATCGCAGTGTTTCAAAAACTACCATCACAACTTTGTACAAAAAGCAAGTATTTCAAAGATTAGCATGGTGCAGTTTCAGCGTTATGGACGTGACATTTGCAGTCAAAACCTGAAACATAAATTCTCATAGAATGTATCCATTACAACTTGTACAATCTATTTATATTTTTCTAAACCCCTGAGAAAAGTATCAGTATAAAAGCAGCAATATCTGCCGGATGGAGAAACGTTGGCAATTCACAAAGCATATAGGCATTTTTTTGTTGTTGTTTTCTTCAATAAATTCGTTTTTGTTTCTGAGGAAAAAAAATCTATGTTACGGACGTGACAGTTCTGAAAGCGGAGTTAATCCGACTACTGAAATCCGTATAAAATGCTTTAAAAACGGAGACGTCTAGTGGTTATTTAATAGGGCTTAACTAGTCGTTCATTTAAGCCATTATTAACTTATTGCATTATTATATTAAAGCTAATGATTCAAAACGAATCTTAATATTTTCCGCGCCCAAGCACACGCATAATGTTTGACACAAAACACAGACAAATGTCGCCTAATGTTTATGAATGTCTTTTTTTGTCATAGTGTTTATGTGTCCTTGTCGGCTGCAATATGAAATACACAATGCTAACTCTCATCTCCAGAGTAGACTGGACGCGTCTTTATACAATGAAATGCAACCTTCATACAGATTACATAATCAGGGGGGATTTGATTTCGTTTTGAATTTGTTCAAAAGTAGAAATGTAAAACTTTCTATAGATATATTTCTCATGAATGTGAGCCAGTCATACGATGAGTTTCGGTTCTTTTTTTTGTGACGCGCTTCAGTGACAGCGATGGCAGAAAGCGTGTCCTGTTTGTTCTCGTTCGTCTACAAAAGCAACGTTTGTTGTCAGGAGTTTACAGAAATAAAATCAGTTTCATTATCAGGAAAAAATTACAAGAGATCGCGCGGACGCTTCTCTGTCAGGGTGCAGTAGGTGCCTTTCACACTCCGCATAAACAGGTTTATTAAAATAAATCTTGACGTTCTAAAATGATCTAATCCGCTTATTGATCGTTATTAGTTGTTGTCCATCGAGATTAAACGGATGTCGCTTAAAAAAAAAATCTGTTTTAATTACAAATTTATGAATTAAATAATTAAGATATGTACAAAATAGGTTAAGTAAAATATGCTGAATAAATGTTTTACAAATATTTATAAAAATGCTATGCGAATGTTGATGTTAAACATTACAGTCAAAATGATATGTGACAATGCTCAACACAGTGTTGAGTATGTAGTATCCGAGTGCTATACTTTTTATAAAACCTTTTTTACTATAACAATAAAGCTACATAAATCTGAATTTGACAATTTTCCAGACCATGTCTCTATTTATTGTTTTTAACACTCAATTGTATACTTTGACATTTTTTGAAGATTTTGAAAATATTTTATTAAGTGAAAAAAAAAAAAATGTTAAAGTGAAAAAAGTAAAATAAATAAATAAATAAATATTGCTATATATACACTACCGTTCAAAAGTTTGGGGTCAGTACATTTTTATTGTTTCTTTTTTTTTTTTTTTTTTTTTTTTTTTTTTTTAAGAAATTAATACTTTTATTCACCAAGGATGTATTACATTAATAATTAAAAGTTTATTAAAAGTTAATAATAAATAATTTACATTGTTATAAAATATTTATATTTTGAATAAACACTGTACTTTTTAAACTTATTCATGAAAGAATCCTGAAAAAAAAAAAAATCACAGGTTCCAAAAAATATTTGGCAGCACAACTGTTGATATTATCCAACATTGATCATTCTAATAATAAATCCGCATATTAGAATGATTTCTGAAGGATCATGTGACACTTAAGACTGGAGTAACAGCTGATAAAAATTCAGCATTTCATCACAGGAATAAATTCTATTTTAAAGTATGTTAAAATAAAAAACATTATTTTACATTGTAAAAACATTTTGCAATATTACTGTTTTTTTTTTTTTTCTATATTTTTACTCAAATAAATGCAGCCTTGGTGAGCATAAGAGACTTCTTTAAAGACTATTACAAGTCTTACTGACCCCAAACTTTTGAACGGTAGTGTATATTCACTATATTGATCCAATTTTTAGTTTAAAAAAAAAAAAATTGAGTCGTCCCTGTTCAGTAGACAGGTGAAAGTATGCATGTTATTCTAAATTATTATAAATTATGCTGCTAGTACAGATACTAGGCCATCTTTAACACTAGACCACCAGGGTTCGCTGTACACCTAAAACCGCCAGCGGGTAAATTTTACCCAAGCGCACGACTACTGTTTTGATACGCCTAAAGAACATTTTATTTAATTGTATTATGCCACTGTTTTCATAAAGAAGTGTCTAGTGTCATAAAAAAATTATGTATAGTTATTGACTATATTTTTGTCCTGTTGTTTTGTGTTCAAGGCTGTTTATGCAGAATACAGTCACTTTTCATAAGTCAATATAAGCTAAACAAGCCTGCACTGACAAAGCGAATTAAAAGGAAGTAACGACATATTTGGGTGGTGTAATATTATAATTTAGGGTCATTAATCAATATAATAAGATAATTTATGTTATTTAAATAACTAAAATAGCCTATAGACAATAATGTGCGATAAAGACTCAACACACTGAATGATGCGATGATAAATTCAAGCAGTGCTTCACCTAATTAGTTATTAATTTAAATTTATATAATTTATTATTTAAATATGAGTAATCACCAAATAAACTTTGGGTAATCAAAAAAAAAAAAAAGTTTGATTTATTAAACCATAGATCTGTGTTTTATTTTATTTATTTATTTTTTTCAGGAAACGGCAGACTAAATGGCAACACAGTAGCGAACAATAAACAATAGACATGACAAAACAAAAATGAAATAATTAATTTAAAGTTTGAAAAATATGAGTAATGTTAGGCTAAAACATCTAAATATGAGATCACAGTCAGATGAGCCGTCAGATGCTGACTCAGACTAATGGCATTTAGTGCTTCTAACCTCTTCAGGATCCATAAATCGCCGCCTTTTACTAAGTATACTAAATTAAAACATAAGTAGCAAGATAATGACAGCGCGAAAATATAGGCATAATATAAATGGCACGTTTTTTTATTTTTATTTTTTTTATCTTTTTTTCATCTAAACCATTTTAGAGAATTGTAAATTACACAATTTTAGTAAAGGTCTATGACTGGGAGACTTGAATGTTTTATTCAAATTCTGTCATGTAGGCCACATTTGAAAAACAGCCACGGGTAAAATATACCCCGTGGCAGTTTTAGTGTTAAGTATCATCAAAGTTACAATATTACAATAAACCATCATATATTGCCTGTTGAGGAGGAAAAGGACACAGCTGGAAATTCAGTATGAACACATGGTACACAACTTATATCGTGTTTTTATTAGGGGCCAAGCACCGAAGGTGCGATGGCACCTATTGTATCCGTTAGCGTTCTTATTAGGGGCCAAGCACCGAAGGTGCGGTGGCACCTATTGTATCCGTTAGCGTATTCTTCTTCTTCCGCCGCAAGTCTATGGCAGCCCATAGAACCGCTTGCGGGAAAGTTGTATAATTTTGCACACTGATAGAGGACAGTCCCAACATTAACCATAGCAAGTTTGGAGTCTCTAACTCAAACTCTCTAGCGCCACCACTTGTCCAAACTTTCAAAAGATTTATGCTAATAACTTTTGAACCGTAAGGCACAGAATCAAAATTCTTTTTTTCTCTGAATCCTTGGCTCATGCCGAGTCGAATGAAGTCCAAAATTCAAAAATCGTAAGGTTTAGTTCGTAAAACCTACTTTTTCGAACTCGTCCTAGGCCGTTGCACCGATTGTCACAAAAATTGATCCAGTTCATCTTCAGACCATGCTGGCAAAAAGTTATGGAATTCAAGTCGATTCGTCCAGCCGTTCACGAATAACACGCGAAAGAATTCTACGAAAAGCTAGCAAAAATCAATGTGAGGCAATATCTCCATAACAGTTTGTCATATTGACACCAAACTTGGTGTGTGTTATAACAAGCAGGACCTGAGCCTACCTGCAGTGTTTCGGTGCAGTGCCCCCTAGTGGTCAGGAGATACGAAAAATGGCTATTTTTCTTTATAACGTCTGAATGATTTGTCCAAAAATCACAAAACTGGTCTCTTTAGATTCAGTGTGTCATACCGAGTCGAACCATATCCAATTTT
>NW_026127594.1:0-19800 GCF_022985175.1 Labeo rohita
ACCTAGAGTTTGGTTCCTTATAGCTTATTGTGGAAATTTGAAGCTTAAAATTAAGAAAGAAGAACTTCTCCGCATTGGATGTTCCTGATAGGAGATTCAGAGACAGACTGAAACTAGACAAACAGTCTGGATTTCTGACCATCACAAACACCAGAACTGAACATGCTGGAGTTTATCAACTAGTGCTACCTTAACTGAGCCAAATAAAATAAAATACTATTATTATTAAAAAGAAAAATGATGAGGAGAGATTATTTGTTCTGATCTACATACTTGTTTTAGTAAAGGGAATATTAAGTACAAAGTGAGCTCCAACAACAGCATTCTTTCCAATTAACCTGTCAAATCGATTTGCAAATTGCACTAAATGATTAATTCACGAATTGGAATGATCCGATTGCAGCTGTTCTTGAGTCGACAACTCATTAATTTAAATGATCCATTTAGAGCGAGTCTCCAGTGAACTGAATTCACAAGTAAGCACGCGCAACTGATGCTGCGGAATTTTAGGATTAATTATTTATAATGAAAATCATATTTAGTTCAGAACTGTCCATTGTTTGTGAATTAAATCTGAGTGATCTGTTTAAGCAGTGTCTCTATGTTTTAGGTAAAAAAATGAAAAATTAAAATAACACAGATTTTATAATAACTCATGCACGTCTTATTCCCCCAAATGTAACGTTAGCAGTTTCATAAAAATGCTACGCATTTAACCCTGTGTGACTTCTGTTTTTATATTGTTTATCAACATTATACATTTTTATTTAACTAGCGGAGTAGGCAGATATGAATGTTTATTCATAACCATACTGAAAATAAGCAAATATTGTTAGCTGATGCTAACAGGCTAGCTAACAAGTATGTTGGTGCAAAGTTGAGGTAATTTTTTAGTCCAACTATTTTTATTCAATCACATAGATTACATCTGAGGGGAAAAGTAGTGATGTTCACATACAGTAATTATCAAAGGAAGTGATGCCCTCTAGGGGCATTTAGCCAGGGGTGATTTTTCACCACAGACAAGGTTTGAGAGGGGGGAAAAATCATTATAAAAATATAAATATTTTCCTTAAAATGTTCTTGCTAACTTCAGGCCTTATTCTCATGTCATATATAACTGTGACCTTATGCAAACAGAATTTAAACAACAAGCTTTAAAACATCTTACTTAATGTGAAATTAGATGGTCAAATCAGTTTCCCCTCAGGTACATGGCAGTCATGGTGAATTTATTACTGACATATTACAACCTAGTCCATATCAGCAACAAAAAAATGTATTTTACTCTATATAGTGGTTATTTTTGATTATTACAACTGTTTACAATCAATATAGGGTGAATTAAGGGTGATTTTGACAGAACGTAAAATGGGTATAACTATACAGAATTTATTTTCTCTCCTAATGAGGGAAAATAAAATGTTTTTACTGAGTATAGGTGTAAGACAACATAAAATGGGATGCCCTTACTGGTGTGACATCTTGTAGGTGGGTGGGGCATGCATCAAACAGGAATTTGACTGAATTTGCTATTTTTCATAATAAAGTCCTAAAATTGTTATAGCCACTATATTATACAAAGTATTGATGGAAACATAAATATGATGCATGAATATCATGTTTTTTTTGTTTGTTTGTTTTTTTATTCCCAAATTAGGTTAGTTTTTATTTTGTCCCAAGCACCCAAACCCAATTTGTGTAGATGGGACAGCATACTTTTGGGTGATTGGGACACTAAATAAAAATTAAGAAATAGAATCATTTTGAAAATAGAAGCATCACAGATAAACTTTCTTTTGCAGTAATAAATCATGTTCATGTTTCTGTTAAAGGTTAAAGGTTCTGTGCAGGTTCTGTTAAAGGTTAAATGCGTTTGTTAATTGGTGATAGTTTTTTTTTTTTTTTTTTTTGTCTTGTCTATTTGATTTTTGAATGTTTTAATGACTTTTGTAAATTTTGGATAGATTTAAAAACTGAGAAATAAATTTAAACAAAAATAAACATGGGCACTTAATGATGAACAGAAAAGAAAATATTGCATATAAAATTATATTAAAGTATAAAATTGTGCAATACAGTAAATATTTTTACACTACCCTAAGTCAATTACTAAAATATGCTGTCCCCATCACCCAAATGTTACAAAATAAATAAATAAATAAATAAAAAATTGGGGGGCTCTGTTTACAGAAAAGTCTATGCTACACATCCTTTCATTCTAAGAACTTTGTTTCCTCCTCAGATGGGTAGCTAACATCTTCAGTATTACAGAAATGTATAATGTGTTGGGCTGATTAAATTTATGTCACCAAACCTTGCACAAGGCAGAATTTCAAAAACTGTTCCAATCACCCTTAATTGACCCTAGTGCTTCCTTTTACTGTGAAATGCCTTCAGTTTGCACTGAAAAGTTTGCTCACATCCACATATGAAATCACTTGCATATATGCTTATACACCACTGAAGCATGCGTCTTTTGCATCAGAATTGTATACGTTTGTGAATTTTATTTTGAATGTTTACGCAAGTGTTTTATAGGCTTGTATGCATGCAGGGGCGATTCTAGGATTTTCATTTTAGGGGGGGCATAATAGTAATAAAAACTAATAATAAATATATAAATAAAATAAAACTATTTGACTGATAGGTGTAGTAAACTTAATGCAGTAATCCACTGTATTGCCTAGGTATCACATTTGAGTTCTGAATAAGCCAAAAACAAGTCTTCTTGATATCACACACACGCCTTATTACAAGTTACAAACACAATATTTTACTGTTTTCATTTCTAGTACAACCCTCTTTCTTTAGCTCCAGTATGCAAACCTCTTTGCCAAATGTACTGTATTATGTATAAAATTCAAATGAAAATGGTAACATGATCATTTTATAAAGTATGTGTTCACATGTGTTAAAGGTTTAAGCAGACAGCAGCTGACTCCGTGGAGGATCCATTTTTAAACCGGCAGATCCGCATAACAGTCACATCCGTTTCAGTGCTGTAACACGGACTCAGCCCGAGCCCGGGTTTCAGTGGGCGGGAACAACAATTGCAGAGCAGATCTGGGCTGTCAGTTGGATGGATGATAACAGCCCTCTGAGCCTACACTGTAAAAAAAAAAAAACAGTAATCTACTGGCAGCTGTGGTTGTCAGCATTATACTGTAAAAGTACAGTTTGCTACTGTTTTTGAAATTAACAAAATGCAGTTTTGTTATCTACAGTATACAACTGTAATTTAGCAGCATATATCTGTTAAATTACATACTACTCATAACTCCATGATCTCAATTTTCAAAGCATATTATACTCTGCATTTTCTATTTGACTGTATTACAAAGGAGAATAGAGTCAAATTATGTTTTGTTATTTTATTCTGATATAACACTACATAAACTTTTACAATGTGCCATAAAATAGTCATGCATACAAACATACAAACATGAATAAAGTCTTTATTTGTTCATAAAATATAAATGTACTCTCAAGTCAGGCTTCAGTGAACACCAGCTAATGTTTTATTTATTTATTTATTTATTTATTATTATTATTATTATTATTATTATTATTATTATTATTATTATTTAAACAAATTGTTTCTAAAATATATCAGATGAATTGACTGGTGTCTTTAATTAATCATACCTTTATGTTCCTTTTTGAGCTCAAAGGTTTGGTTCCCATTTGTCTTCCATTGTATGGGCAAACATTTCTCTATGACAATATCTTAATTTGTCCTCTAAGAGAAAGTCCTACTGGTTTGAGACAACATTTATTCCAATAAAGTATCTGAAAAGTAAGAGGAGAAAAGCTTCAAAACATATTCTTGTGTATAATTTGATTTGGTCAAATGAAACTTTCTAATTAAAAACTAGTCGATAATCAAAAGGAAAAGTCCACTTCCAGACCAACAATTCACAAATAATTTTATCACACCCTTGTCATCCAAGATGTTCATGTCTTTCTTTCTTCAGTAGTTCAGTTCAGAAGTTTCTCAACTTCAAAAATCATTTCAAAGTCATCCTACATCGCTGCAGAAGTACCAATAGTCTTTGCAAAGTGAACATGTGAAGATCAAACACCTTTAACCAAATAGGTAAAAGAGTGATATAGGATGATTTTTAAGTTGAGGGAGAACATGAGATGGGAGTTTTTCGACATACATGAACTGTCATGAATTGGAACAAAAACAGTCCAGGCAGACTAAGACAAGACCAGCGTTTGACATTAAAAAGTATATAAATTGTATTATTTTTATGAAAACAACCAATCGTTATGCTAGATAAGAGCCTTCCTCCTCGGCTAGGATTGTTTACAACCGCATTTGGGATTGGTTGAAATTGCATTTAAAGGGTATTTTGGAAGTTCAAAGTCAGGGCACCATATCAGTCCATTATATGAAGAAAAATGCTGAAATGGTTCCCTCAAAAAACATAATTTCTTCACGACTGAAGAAAAAAAGAGTGTTGTCATCCAAAATCATCTTGGATGACAACACTATAAAAACAAATGTGCTAACTTAATTGTTTTTGTTGACTTTACTTAAAGTGTGATTGTTTATTTACTTTACTGATGTAGATCTATTAAAGCTTACAATTTGTGCTAAATGTCCCTAGTTAAGGTTACATGATTTGAGTGCTGTGAAAGTCATGTGACCACTGACATCATCAAGGTATGGATTGAGAATTTTCTGATCAACGGCCATCTGGAAGCTGGATGACAACACTGAATTCAGTGATGTACTGCCTTTAACTGATAATTGAGTGTTGCTGTAGTGCTCGGAATATTCTTCTTAAATGTACAACTCTTATTTATTTATTAATTTTCCCTGATTTATGAAGAACTGGTTAGCATTGTTAATGAACATCTATTAAAATTACAATGTGATTTACATTAGTTTTCTGCATTTTAAAAATAAATGTTTTGAAATGCAATGAATGGAGAGCTGTTTTTTAGTGTAATTTTGTATAGTGTTCCTCAGATCACAGATTAAATTAAGTTAACAAAACTTAAATGGATTAAGTAAACAGGACTCAAAATAAGTAAGGAATACTTGTCATATATTAGTAATTACGACTTAAATTACACATAATACTACTGAGTTAAGATTGCTTAATTGAATTAAGGCACAATCGAATGAAGTAAACTTAACAAATCACTTTTTACAGTGAAGGGGGTGAGTACATTATATGTGAGTCTTTGTTTTGGAAGTGGACTTCTCCTTTACCTTAGAGGGTTAAAATAAGGACCAGGATCAATGTGAGCACAAGAGTTGATATTAAACACATCTAGCACTCTTTTTTGAGTTGAATGATTTTATGAGTAGAAATATATACAGTAGTTTCATCCTAAAGCTGCAGAAACTTTACAGTAAAGTGTGTCTTTCTCAGTCATTTCTTCTGTTTGCAGTGGAACCTGGAATAAAATACATGAGAAAAGAAGATAGAAAACAGAATTAATTAAATAGTAAGCAAAATCAAATGACCAAATAACTTAAAATACTAGACTTGGCAATAAGAACAAATAAACCCATTAGACTTTCCTATTACAAAATAGGAAATTACAGAGAAAACTAACACTCTAAAAGAAGTGCTCTTTCTATTTGTGTGTTGACCAGAAAGAGTTATGGTGCTCCACAGAGCAGCACAGACACCTTCAGCACCATGGATAGCACCAAAAAACTTTTGTAATTACTTTTCATTTACTTGTAAATTCATTTTATTTTAATGCCAACTACTTTATATTTTTGGGTCAATTATACACTTTATTTATGTTATTTTGCACTATTCATTTTAACTGTATGCAGCAACACTGCAGATGCTTACATAAATTAATGTAAAACTGAAACTGGACTTGGAATCTGAAATCATATAATTAACTACTACTGTCTCTCCTTCAATTTAATTTTATGTAAGCTGAATTGCTTTGGAGATTTGTAGTCACAGAAAGAAACAGAAACTCACAACATTTCTGTTTAGTTTGAAAGAATACTAATACTTACACTCTTGATTTTTTCGTTTATGCTTCGTGCTGAACCAAATCACACCAACGGCAACAGCCAGGATCAGCACCGGCAGGACTGCACCAAGAAATACTGCTTTCATATCATGCAAACTTATATTCAGTACTGGAGTGTCTACATGTGATTCTGTAGTGGATAGAGGCAGACGGTCTTTACTGTGATTTGTAACAAACACTAGTATAAATTATCAGCAAATCTAATAGAGAGAAAATGTCAGTGATAATGAAGTAAATCATCACACTTTAAACACGGTCACCATAAAGCAAGATCTCATTTGTCACATGTTTGTTCTGAGCGTTTTCACACAGTATCGTTTCAGTATTTGCATGTCTCTTCCAGGTATTTGTGAGGAAAGGACTGTTAAAATCATTTAATAGAAATCACAGTCAGAACTAAGTAACTAATTTCTTTCAAAATGCATATTCATTATAGAACATTGATTTGATATTTGATAACTTTCTAGACCACTTCTGCGTTGTAATTGCATCCACTGATCATGTGCTTTTGAGCCTATTCTATTTATAAAAGTGTTTTTTTTCTGTAAAGTATTGCACACAATAAATGTGAGGCAGTGGCCTGAAAAGACCAGTACAAAAAATGTTACTGCTGAGCCACTGAATGACTGAATCATACTCACTAAAGACAGCAATGCTGAAGTTCCTAATAATACTGCTGCTGCTGCTGCTGCTGTTGATCTGTAGTTTATAGAGTCCAGAGTCTGTTGTTCTGGTGTTTGTGATGGTCAAAGATCCAGTCTGATTGTCCAGCTGTAGTCTGTTTCTGAATGTCTCTTTACACTGAATATCCATACAGATCTCATTAAGATGTCCAGAAATAAGGGTTTCAGCGATGAGAATGTCATTAAAATACCATGTAATCAAATCATCTGATTTTGCTACACCAGTATATAAAGTGACTGAATTTCTCTCCTGCACTGGCGCTGTCTTCATTTGATCTGTTTTAAAAACACCAGATCAGCAGGGTCCTTTTAAGGAAAAACTCAACAACAAATTGCTTTGCCAATAAATGCACATATTAACTCAGCAGTTGCTCCAAGCTATTTATTTATTTATTTATTTATTTATTTTCCAGTACAGAATCTTACAGCACAGTCACAAGAATACTGTTGTGTTCAACTCTATCAGGAAATCTGGATCAATAATCAAATATTCAATAATACCACTTTACTGAATATTACACTTTTTGTTTGTACTGCTTTACCTGATTAAAAACTACTGCATTCTCATATAGCACTGACATATTTTGTTGCGATCATAAAATGTTATGATAAAGAAATGTTTAGGATTGAAACACACATAGCCTGCTTTTAAACATTTGTTAAATGCCTCACCATGAACAGTAGCATTGAAGATTTTTTCGCTGCTGGGGCTGTCTAAAATCTTCAGTTTATAAAGTCCAGCATCTGAGGTCATTATGTTTGTAATGGTAAGAGACCCGGTCTGATTGTTCAACTTCAATCTGTCTCTGAATTTCCCATCACACTGAACATCTGTACAGGTCTTACTGCGATCTCTGGTAATTTGAGCAATGCGGATATCATTGTAATACCATCTAATTCTGTCTTGTTGGTTTGTTTTAACACCAGTGTGCAAAGTGACACAATCTCCCAAAATCAGAGAGACTGTTATTTCTTCAACACCAAACACACCTAAAGGAAAAACAGTTAATTATATATCATATCAAGGATATTGGTGGTGTTTCAATGTTCAACCAAATTTCCACATATTGTTACTCAATGCCATGCACTGAATTTCCGTTTCTGTCCCAGTACCCCATAAATGTGTCTACTGAAACAATGTGTCCTCATTTAACATAATGAATTTCAATTCCTCATCAACACAATGCAGCAATAACTAATAAATTATTATTCTGTGTTAAGTATACACTGATTATTATATAAAATTAAATGAAAGTTTGTAGAGTGTAACAAAATGTCTTACCATGGTGTAGTAAAACACAAGATGAGAACAAAATACAGAAGAGCTTCATTGTGCCACTTTTCTTAAGAATAAAGGAACCGTACATCCGTGAAATAAAAGTAACTAGCTCGTAATTCACCGTGATTTAATTTCCAAGACGATAACACTTTTAATACGTTTTTCTCCAAGCTGGATTACGCGTTTCTGTGTCAACACTTTCAAGTGCAAAGCGGGCATGCTCGCAGAACTGCCATCTCTGAATTACGGAATGGGTGACCGTCTCACTTTCGGTATAATCATGTACGAAATTCTCTTTGCGTGTCTGAATTTTTGAACTGCCGGGGCCTAATTTATAAGACGTTGTGTATAAACCGTCGAAAATTTTTTCTTAGATCATTTCTCAAAAGTGCATAAGTGCGATTCAGAGAAAGAAAACATGTAGGTGCACGCCTCCCATGTGACATTTGCCAGATGTGACATAATTATTATCATTAACAGTCAACATCCAAAACCGTTTATTGATTGAGAATGGCGAGTGGCAAGTAAAAGAACTTTAGGGAGACCTTTTTTTCCCGGTCGCACCCCGAAACATTTTAATATTGTATATAGTTTTCGCGCTATCAATACGCAGGGTAGAAATCGCTTTTGCGCTGTTTACTTTCACTTTTGCTTTCGTGATTAACGGGACCTCTGTGTAAAGGATGTTTGTCACTGAGCACAAGACTGAGCAGCAAATCCTCAAGCATGGTCTGTGAGTCGTCTCTTCTTACGTTTTTTAAAAAAATCATTTTATCAATGAGCGATTTAGATTTTTAGCTCCCATAGCCTACCCCCAAATCTACCCATTTTATAGCTAATATAAAATTGTATAAAACGGAACTGACCAAAATATGCAGGGAAATGACAATTTTAGTAATAATATAACATAAAATATTTTTATAGTCGCTAATCCCCCAAATCGCTTAATTTTGTAATTATGTTGCGTTTTGGTGTATGTCGGAGAAAACGCCATTTGTGTCCCACCAAGGAAAGCAAAGTAAAAATTACATGAATGGTTAAACGATTGCAGAAATGTTCTTTATTTTAAGGGTTTAAAGTGTAGTCTTGTTTAACATCATGCATCTTGGAAACGAGCTGGCAGCAGAAATCACACAGAACAGAGCTAAATGTTATCGATGTAACGATTAAACAGTTTAATAATGAAACTGATAAGACCATTGATATGACAACTAAAAACAGCAATAATAATTAAATTAATACCGCAGTTTAAATATTCATAAGGATTCGTTTTTAGGTGTAATCAACGTCAGTATTTTACGTTTAAATATTGTAAATACGTCAGTATTGTAAATTTTAGTGTCTGAAAAAGTCCTCTCACCCTTCATCTCATTTTTGGAGCCGGGAATGCCCCAGACAGCACTGTTTTCGAGAATCTCGAACCTTTGAGCAGTTTACTGGAACAGTCATTCTAACGCTTTGTGCCTATGTGAAAATGAAAGTATATGTGATTGGAACTTCTTACCAGGGGTGCGTTTCCCAAAAGCATCGTTAGCCAACTATGGTCGCAAGTTCCGTCGTTACCAACATAGTTCAACGAGTCGGTGTTTCCCGAAACCATAGCTCAAACGAACATTCGCAAACAGCGTCACAAACTTACGTGGTTGGAACTACAGCTCTCGACCTGTGGTTAGAAGCATAGTTCCTTGTTAGTAGGACAAATGGGCTAAATAAATTATGCTGTTGGGCACATTAAGCAAGCTAACATGCAGTACAATATATATCTTTTACTCGATTTAAATGTAAATGCATTTTAATCTACGTATTTTTAAGCTTCCTTGAAAGCGCCGTTTTTGCATAGTGCGCATGCGCAGAAATGCCTACGGGAACCCCGGAGTATGACGTAAGAAGGAACCCACGATGATTCAAACATCAAATAAAAAGAAATGACACGTAACAAAAAATAGTAAATTAGTCACCAGGTGCCATGTTTAATATAGCTGCATTTTAGAGATGTCTAATAAGTTAAATAGCATAAATTATTACTCGGTGACGTCATTAACAACGGCCCTACACTGTTGAACTAATGTGGTTCAAACTACGGAGATGCGACCGTGTTTGGGAAACAGTCGTGACTAGCTAGTTCGTTTCCACAGCAATGCATCGTACTATGGAGGTTAATCAGCGAGCTACGTCGTTGTACGGGAAACGCACCCCAGGTCTGTTAAGCGTAAACAACGTCCTTCAGAAGAAATCATACCGACAGTAACGATTTACATCTCACGCTAGAATTCAACGTTTTTTTTTTTTTTTTTTGTTTTTTTTTTTGATTATTGCAGCATGTTTGCTATGATTAATTTCCATTCGTGTCTACAATATCTATCCAATCTATGCACTTAGCGAGAGAATATACACAAAATGAAATAGTGTAGATGTGTAAAAGTGTTATAATTCATCAAACTTTATTTTGTTACTTTACGAAAATCTTTTGTTCTTAGCCAAGTGCAGAAAGAAACGCAGTAAGGGGTGGTCCATAATTTCATTATAGGGGAGCAGTTGGGAGTATATATATACAACATATGCAGAATGGAAATTGTGACTGTTTTACACAGCAATTAAGTCTTGGTGTTAATCGAACATTATAATCACTGCTGCATGTGAAGAGAAATGTTTCATGTTCTTCCGTGTTACCGATGTGGCAGAAGTTACAATGATATCAGAACAAGATACTTTGGTAATACTATTGTTGACCCTGTTGTGTGTAAAATTAAGGTTGTGCGTGTTTAACACTTTGCATAAACCGCTTTAATCGTGCGATTGTTTGTATTTCTATGAACGGTACAAAGTATTAATTTATGTCCTATGTTCATTTTCATAAGAATGAAGAGGCTTGTTAATGTTAATGAAGTTCTATTTCATGTCGTTGTGATAACATTAGTGGTTAATCCGTCCGTGCCGAGTGAAATGCGCCCCAGTAATCCTCGGTGCATTTAGGGTAATGTAGTTCATGACTATATGGTTAAAGAGAAGAAATTGAAACTGTGAATTGTGACTCTAGTATTGCAAGTTGCCTGCATATGGGACAATGTGCTAACAAAATGATGTATTTACAGATTTTGAAACAAGAACAAAGACATTTGTTGTAAAGCTGTCCTATTTTATGCTTTCAGGTATGTGTTATTGTTCAATTTGTTTGTTATTAATTCTCAGTATTTGTAAATTTTATTAATTCTATATAAAAATATGCCTTTGGGGTTATGTATTTTATTAAGTGGAACAATTTAAGATAATGTGAAGAGAACTGTAGTGAATTAGCTGAAAGGGGAAATGTATATAAATAATTACAATTAATTATAATTAATTACAGTTATTTATATCAGCTGCTAGTAGTAACTGTAGCAGGATTAAATTTCTGCCAACTAATATGTTTGTCCAGCGAACATTCAGTATAATTTCATATCAACAAGAAATGATAATTTCTTGGCCACAGCAAATCAATTTCTCCAAGCACTATTGCATTAGAGCATTAGCTTGGATCGGAATTGTAAAGGGACATTAATTTGCAAGGCAGAATCAGAATCAAAACCTACGTAATTTGTGCACAAGAGTTTTATTAATGAAGGACTAACACATAACTAATCTAAACAAACAAACATGAAATCACTCATACATGGGAGAAGGGTCAGTGGAAAGCAGTTAGATAGAGACAAGAAAATGTAGCTATAAAAAAAGTCAGTTAACCACCTGGAAGAAACCATCAATGTTGTCTACTGCTTATACTAAACCTCTGTTTTGTTTAGTTAAATGTATGATACTTGCATTGCCTTGGTTGTTGAACAAGTGTCCGAATGCAGTCTTGGGTGAAAGTCTTGATGGTTGGAGCAGTGGTGGTTTTGGAATTGCGATTACGTTCTTCCGTCTGAAGAGTGATAAACTCCAAAGATGTTCTGACTTGATGGTGACTGGGAGTTTCTTCCCAAAAAGTGAAGAAGAACCAAGAGCTGAGAGAGAGACCCAGCTGAAGTCCTGTGATCTTTGGGGAATGGAAAGACAAGGCCGCAATGCCTGGTGCAAGCATAGACGTAGACGGAAATATGTAGATTGGGAGGCGCATTCCATTCACAAACAAACATAATCTACTGCATCTTTAGCGGCTCAGATGTCGGGAGTAAATGACGGCCACTATGTTCATTATTACATCCAGCAACAACACCTCAATCCCTCAATTGGGGATATTTTTGTCTAATTTACATCCCTGCTCCTGCATCGAAACAATGGAGGTCAGACTGGGAAAGGTCCACGAACTGGGATTTAAACTCGGGCCGCCTGCAGCGCAATGGTGCTATATGTCGAAACGCTAACCAGAGACTATTGGCACCGACAATACTCCGCAATCTGAGAAGGACTCAGATGCTGTTTCGGACTCCTCATATGAACTCTCGCCTGTTTAGTGGATTACCCTTTTGCCTAGCCCCCCTGGATTACGTTCACCGTTGATCGACCCTCGCCTGTCTTGGATCACTCTTGTGTCTTGCCCTCATATACCTGTTTGCCATTGTCTGACCCTGCCTGTTTATGACCATGTTTATGTCTCTGTACAATAAAGCTTTGCATTTGAATCTGCCTGCTTCTCGACTCGTTCACTCTGTAACAGTGTTCATCAATATGTTTAATTTATTCTGAATAAATAAATAATATCTGTTGTTATTGTTGTGGCATAGCCTCACCCATGAATTCTGCTTCTGTGGTGATCATAATAATGGACAATCCAAAAAAAAAAAAAAAAAACTGTTGTCATTTGTTACTACCTTATCCCTAAGCAAAACCATAATGCCCCATAATAATTATATATTTAATATAATAATAATATAAAACATATGAATGCCACTGATCTTCATTTTAAACTTACAAAAGCAGTGATCAATTATTTATTTATTTATTTATTTTATTTTTTGCCATGTAATGATACTAACTCTCACATACAAAATATGTAACTTCTTCTTTTTTTTTTTTTTTAATCTCAGCTAGAGGTTTCAGACAATATTCAACATGATTTTCTAATGTTTAAAGACGAAAAATAAAGTAAACGGTTTAATTGTAAATGCAGATGAGAGGCCCTAATGACATTTGTGACCTAAGCTGTCATAGTAAGTCAGAAGAGTAAATGCATGTTTTAACGCGTTGGGTGCATTTCTGAAACCAAGGAGGGAGGAGGGAGAAAACATGTAATTCTATACACTTTAAGTTTCTCATGGGAAAGTGCTTCAAGTCATTTTCCCCGGTTTCATAGACAAAGCTTAAGCCTAGTCCTAGACCAAAATGTAAGTGTGAGCTGTTTCAACTGAAAGAAACTTATCGCAAAACACAGCTATACAGTATAGTTCAAAACAATGTGCGCAAATAGATGAAACAGACATTCAAAAAAACACTCCCCTCCCTCCAAACACAGCTCTCATAGAACACGAGAGACAAACGAGCCAAAATGCTTTACATTTCTTGAAATAATTTCTTAACATTAAATGTAGATTGTGAGTCTTTATTTACCTGTTTCTTGTGGTTTTTATTTTAAAATGCATAAAAGTAAATAGTTAAAATTACATCACTAAAGTCACAGAATGGCATAGTTTAATAATGGCAGGGCAGATTGTAACACAGTGTTACAACGTTCCCCATCAGTGCAACTGGCATGTAAAAGTGGTTTGTCTTCTGTTGACTTGCCAAGCATGAATAAACTATCTAAACTGATAAACAATAGATTGGTGATTAAAATAATAGCAGATAAAATAAAATAATAGCACCAAAAAGCAACATACAAAGTCCCAGTTAGTCTAACACAGTAGACATTTTTAATAAACAGAAAGTGTTATTATTAAAGGGATATTTTTTTCCTGTGTATATGACTTTCTTTTTTCAGACAAACACAATCAGAAATATAGCTGCATGCGACAATTATCGGGGTTCAAGCATATAAAGCCTTCAAGATTTTATGGTTTTAGTGTGTAGTCCAAACCAAAATGTATGGCTAACACCAAAACACCTCCACAATGGAGAACACGTTCACAAACACACACATACACAGAAATTAAATGTTTAAACTTGTATTAATGCTCATTAAAGATGATTAGAGACAGACACATTTTGTTGCACATTTAGATTTCTGAAACAAATGATCAACAAAACAACAAAACTCTTATTGCAAGTCTTCTCTTTTTAAGAGTTTAAATGTAATTTTCAGTTTTATAACCTCAAAACATAATTGGCATTTTTGTAAAAACTGATATGTCTGTATGAATACAGTGGTAAACGTTTAAAATGTGATCATACATGCAATGATAATGAATTTATCATGTCTAAATGCCAATCTTGAAGAAGAAAGAACTGAAAAATACTATATTAGTGATTTTAATGAGCTCATTAGTTGTCTTCTAGTGTTTCGTCGTACGAAAAATCTGCGTCAATACACTTTTGTGCGTCTTGACCCAAGGATTGCAACAATGTAAAGTCTATGACAAGTCTCTGAGTCTATGACAAAAATTGTATGAGCTACGGACAAAAATGTAAAAAAAAAATAAATAATAATTTTTGCACTGTAGCGCCACCTATGGGCCGATTGGGCTGATACTTTGATAAGTTCTCCCCAAATTGAGCTCTACCATCTGGACAAATTTGAAGTCTCTATGACTTACGGTTTGTTCTGCATGATCAGTTTTACGGCAGAAAATAATAATAATAATAATAAAAATCCTAACAATTACAATAGGGTTTCAGCACTATGTGCTCGAACCCCTAATAAAAAAAAAAAATATCTACAATTACAATAGGGTTTCAGCACTGCGTGCTCGAACCCCTAATAAAAATCCTAACAATTACAATAGGGTTTCAGCACTATGTGCTTGAACCCATAATTATATCAATAAACATCCTGGCTCCTCCAGGCTTTATAATGACAGTAAAGGGCTGCCATGAGTTTGAAGCTCAAAAAAGTGCATCCATCCTTTATAAATGTACTCTAAATAGTTCCAGGGGGTTAATAAAGGCCTTCTGAAGGCCTTTATTACACTTTCTAAGGTTAAAAAAAAAAAAAAACCTTGCTCCCACCAAAATGCTTCAACATGACATGCTAAGCTACATCCTACATCACACAAGTTTTGCTTAAGTTGTATGGCTGTATGGCTGTTTGACCCGAACATTAGTTCTTTTACTTTATAAGGTGTAAAATATGCTTCGCTTCAGAAGGCCTTTATTAATCCACCGGAGCCATGTTGAGTATGTTTAAGATGGATGGATGCACTTTGAGCTTCAAACTCATCGCAGCCATTCACTGCCAATTTAAAGCCTGGAAGAGCCAGGATGTTTATTGATATAACTCTGATTGTGTTTGTCTGAAAGAATACATATACACATACAACGGATTAAGGGTGAGTAAATTATAGGCTCATTTTGATTTTTGGGTGAACTACCCCTTTAATTGGTCAAGCATTCATGAAAAAAAATGCATTTTTAGCCATTTCTTGAAAATGGGCAGAGTTAGGCAGTTTAGCAACAAACAGTCAAAGTAAAGGTCTGTGAAAGTGAATTTGTACCTCTTTGGGATGTGATGTGAACGGGTACTGGCAAACAGTGCAAAGTGATGATTTGTGTGACATGCACTCTCAGCTCATTAAAGACGGCACTCTGTGCCACATGCTGGATTAGTTGCAGAGGCTTGGTAGGACATGCTGGAAGGTCTGCTAAGAGAGAATACGAGCTTGGGTAAGGAGTTCTGTTGCATGCCCCATAAGGGCAAATCTGCAGGATTGGGCCACTGCAATGCGGTCAGTGAAGTTCATATGTGTCTACTGTAACACCAAGGTTGAGCTTGCTGACAACATGAACATGGCAAGGTTGAATTGATGGTCATTCAACATCCAGCAAGGCTTTTCTGTTCAGGAGGCAGAGATGCGAGCAGCAACTATCAGAAAATAGTCCAATAGTCCAATAGTCCAAATCCAGCTGGAATCAAAAAAGGGAGAAATGTATATCATTACAATAGCAGTAATACGAAAAGCCATGTTTCTGAATGACAGACCCAATTATTTTTATCTATAGGTCCAAATGACATGTTTTCATGGTCCCAGTTAAAACGTTTCAAACTCTTAAAGCCCTTGATGCCTCGCCACAGCCAATGACCAGCATTTGATTTGGGCACATAGAGCATTCTGCATGCTTACTGTTTCATTGACGTTTAAGTATTAAATTCAAGACATTTAATACTTCAACCAACAAGCCATTTTTTGATACTCAGTGGTTTCAAAAAGTATCAAAATCGATACCCAGCCCTACCCGAAGTTGAAAATTATCTTGTTTTACTCACCCCCAGGCATTCTAAGATGTTTTTCTTTCTTCTGCAGATCACTTTTGGAGTCCATGATCTGTTGGGGCATAAAATGCATCTAAGTGGGTATACCAACATTTTGATTATTCAATAATAATAATAATAATTAATAATAATAATAATAATAATAATAATAGAAGTAATAATAATAATAATAATAATAATAACAAAAGTTCCATACCTGAATTGCCATGCTTATCTGCTGTATATCTCAACAGTCTCAACAGTCTACATGACCTGAAACCAATAAATAAATAAATAAATAATACTTTGTATTTAATTTCATACAGCCTACGTTCCACTGAGACAGTGATCTGGAAGCTGAGCAGGAAAGGTTAACAGTTGTTTTAGTCCACTATGTGACTTTACTTAAATTTATAGAAAGTAAATTTATATTACTTACTTTGACTTAGCTGCATCATATTACTACCTACAGTAGCAGTGTAACTGTCCAGGATAGATACAATTTTCATAATCAATGATCCTATATGTAATGACAGTTTATTGAGCCTCAGGCCTCAAGATGTGCGTTTCATTCCTCATCAGAACACAAAGATTATAACAATTATTATTACTTATAAGATTAACATATGCACTAATACGTACATAATATAGGTGTAGGCGAGCAAATGCGCCCAGAATGTGAATGCAACGCTTTTTAATTTCAAGTTAGATTGTGCGTTTTCCTATAGAAAACCATTGCAAAACATTACACGCATTAGTGACAATGGAGGACCATGCAACTTCTGAGTACTTTTTTTTTTTTTTTTTTTTTTTTTTAAATATGAACATGTACAGGGAAGTATTAGGTAACGATAGCCACGTTCAGTGTTTCAAAATGTCCTGCCGTTCAAGAGTTTGAAAAACTAGCTGGGTATGTCTAGCCAGCGGGTTTGCCCTTTGAGGCCCTCATGATGGTTTTCTGTGGGCAAGCCCACACCACACACTAAACCCGCTGTGGGCCCCCTGTTGGTTAGCCCATGCGGGGCCTATACCAGTTTGCTCAATTGGGGCCCAATGGGGATTTTCTGTGGGCAAGCCCACAAGAAAACCCAGAATTTTGCCCTTTTGGGACCCTCTGTGGTTGAATGAATGTCTTACCATGGACGAGTATAAACAAGAGCACTGAGAGCAAATTATTGAGCTTAATTTTCACCCGTTTCCCCAAATGAATGCTAAGTTAAGTGATTTGTTCGTCTAAACTGAGGCGCACTAGTTACAGTTTTTAAACTAAAAGCAGTGGCGGTTTTAGGCATGGGCGGACGGGGCAGCCGCCCGGGGCGGCATTTTTTCATGACACGTGGGGGGCGGCACACGAACTTAGAGGGAAAAAAAATCATCCGTGCCGCTAAGCGGTTTTCTATTGTCTATGATACCTGTGCCGGCCCTGCTGCTGAAGGAGCCGCACAGAAGCTGAGCGAGCGGAGAGGAGAGGGGATGAGGTGGGGCAGAATACAGTTCACCTCTCCCAAATGAAGCGGAGGTGGGCTAAACTATGTCAGTGACACCTGACTTTCTTACAAATAATTTGAATTCATTTAAAATATTACTTTGAAAAAAATAAATAAATAAATAAATTATAAACACAGACCAATAAGTTGCACTTTTTTAATTTATTTAATAAAAAAATAGGTAATAAAAAACGATTATGATGTGGAGGTGAATTGGTTTAGTCTTGACTTCTGGTCGTGAGTGACAGCGTTGGGGGATGAGAAATCTGTTGATTGTCGATTACATAGTAAACACAGCGATGGAGAGAAAAAGGCCAAAGCTGTCAGGTGCCCAATTTAGGAAAAAAAGAAAAGAAGATGAGGAGAAACGGGCAAAACATAAAGGTATGCAACAATGTTCTCTCTATGATTAAGGTATGCATGTCATTATGTTAATTAGTGGTATAACGTTAACTCTTAGGTTTGTTAGCCTTCTTGCTTATGATGCTTGCTATGCTTACCTTGCCGGGAGGGAGTCTCGCCCGGGGCGCAATTCAGTGTAGAACCGCCACTGACTAAAAGCATCCCTTTCGGGCTGTAGCGTGGGATGTCGACAATTGTTTTCACGTAGTTTATAATAAACAGTGTTTCAGCATTAATTTAGGGACACACATCAAACTGTCACCAAATAAATGAATAAATAAACATTACAATAAACAGAAAAACGTATAGATATGCAAATCTTAGCACTTTCATATAAACAGTTCTGACTGCCAAGTGGTCAGTTGACAGAACTGCCAAATCCAGAAACACTAACAAAGTCAGTCTGCACCACCAAACACAGTTTGCATTCTTCAACATCATTTTAAAATGAAGGTTCTTTAATTTATTAATAGCCTATTGTCGAATGGTTATGTTTAAGAGGGGGTCTAAGAGCATAGAGTAAAGAGTAAAGAAAGGCTTTTGGACTGACTATAGTAGCTCATGAATATAATGTGTCTATACGGCAGTCAGTATGTATACTGTAATAGAGCGCCATCTAGTGTACTAACAATTTACACTTCCAAGATCAGCCACGCCATCTGGTATAACGTGAATCGGTATTCAACAAGCTCAATAATCACTTAGAGACTTGATTAAGAAAATCTGTGCAAAGAGGTATTGTTTGTTGTCATGGTTCACTCCTTAAATATGGAGATGAGTTACGGAGTTGTTTTTGTAACTCTTCTGACAAAGATGTCATTCACTTGTTTTGGCAATGTACACACAGAAAATATCTAGACAGTTTTTTTTACAGGTTTAAAAATGTTTTATTTGGCATGATTGAATCCTCAAAATATAATATAGGAAAATATAACTTACTTGATTTGTCTTTCCTGCTACCCAAATTTCACATGCATAAACACAAATCCGTCTCTCTTATTAAACAGTGAAAACTGCATCTCTATATCCATCCCATGTATCCTCTTAAGATTTTTATTTTATTTGTTTATTTATTTCTTTATTGCTAGTGAATCATTTGAATCAATCTGAGCCATTTCAGCATAAATGACTCACTAAATTATTGCTAGGGACAATTTAGTAGTCACTGGGTATTTGTAAGGACATGTTCATAGCATCCCTCCTAAATTCTGCAACCTTGGATATGCTGTTTTCATTTAGTGAAACAAACCTTCCTGTGATTTATTATTAAAAAAAAAAAAAACTTTAAACATTTTAGTTAAACATCTCTCTTTCTGTGTACTTCATCACATCTGTTACAGCATTGTAACCAACCATTATTATTATTATTATTTTTAAATTAATTAATTTCTTATTTGACAGTTTTTAGGCCTGTAGTTTTAGAATTATTTTTATTTGACTGCAAAGCTGTTCTGTGTAGGAGGAAAGTCAGACTGTGAGGTTCATGTTAAGCAGGACAGGAAGAAGCCCTTCACCTACAAACTGAACACACATCAAGCAAATGGACGTTCTCTTGCAGAAGCATCTACCCAACATATCAAACAACATTTTTGAAAGAAATCAGCCCACAGC
>NW_026127595.1:0-19783 GCF_022985175.1 Labeo rohita
ACTGATTTTATAGTCCTGGAAAATGCATGGGAAATTAGAGAAATATAACATGTAATGGAAAATCTGGAAAAATGATAAAACAAATGTTCTTGTGTTTTTCTTTTTGTCAGCACTCTGTAAAGAGCATTGTGTTTTTACAACATGTTTTTAAAGCATTGTGTGTAGCCAGTGTTGAGAACCTGATCACAATGATTAAGGTGTTTAATCAGAATCGCTCAGTAATGCTTTTCCTCGAAACCATGGAACTAGCACTTTCAAATTTATAATTCATTGTAATTATAGGCAAGGCAAGGCAAGTTTATTTATATAGCACGTTTCATACACAAACGTAATTCAAAGTGCTTTACATAAAAGGAAGTAGAATAATCATAAAAACAATAATAATAATAAAAACAATAATTCACAAAGAGGCAGTAAAATAATCATAAAAACAATAATCACAGCAATAAATCAAAAATAAATAAAACTTTTAAAATGATTTAAAAATTGATTTAAAATAAATTTAAGACAGTTAAAAACAGAAAATGATTATACGTAATGCAATCAGTTCGGACGTAGCACAGTGCTCATAATGCACAGCTAAACAGATGAGTTTTGAGTCTAGATTTAAATGTAGTTAATGTTTCAGCACATTTGATCTCTTCTGGAAGCTGATTCCAACTGCGGGCAGCATAATAGCTAAAAGCAGATTCCCCTTGTTTTGTGTGAACCCTTGGTATTTCTAACTGACTCTATCCTAATGATCTGAGTGGTCTGTTAGGTTTATAGATGAATAGATGAAAAATAAATGTATTAATTGTATTTAGCAAATTGAACAAACATGAACGATCAAGTGCTTGTATAAAATAACATTCACACTCATTAATTAATGTTCACTCACTGTAACTTGATGTTAGATCATATATTAAGTCATGTTAATGAATGGTATCTTTTACCAAACTATACAGGACTGTATTTGACTGTACTTTTATTTAATCAAACTGCGCAAACTATATTTCATAGCCTAGAACTGCTTTTCTAATGGACCGATTTTAAGGCTATAAACATTAACCATACATTTGTATATTTGTTCTCTAACACACATATTTTAGCTACACAGGTCATTTAAAAGCCTCAGGTGTGTAAAAACAGTACACTATCATGTCCTTTATATATATATATATATATATATATATAAAATACATATACATATTATTTCTATCTTTTGCTGTAGTGTGTCAGTAAAAATATCGGTTTACATTTCCAAACATTCTGTTTGCCATTAATTGTAAGATTTTTGTTTGCGCAAAGAGTCTGACAACAGCCAGTGCTTCACACAGAGATTTCACTGGATTATTATAATTAATGGCAAACAGAATGTTTAGAAATGTAAACTAATATTTCCTACTGACACACTACAGCAACAGACTGACTTTAAATCATTTTTTAGCTGATGAAAATACTAGTGGCCTAAGACTTTTGCACAGTACTGTATATATAATTTTTTTAAAAACTCTTTACCTGTGTCACGCTTGACGTCGTGTGCGGGAACAGATACGCAGGAGAGCGGAGATCCAAACAATGCACTTTTAATAAACAATCCAAAGGAACAGACTCAGGGAAACAACGGGAACCAGCAACCAACGACGAGCAAAACAAACTGAAGACAATCTAATCACCGACCAGACCGTGTGGAACAAACAGACCTTAAATACACAGAGACAAGGGAGTGGTCACAAACGAGATAATAAGGGGAAGTACAAATATGGGCAAGACTAAACCAAATGGAGACAGAACTAAAGGGGGAGACAAGGAACATACCAAAATACACTGGAACACAGGGGAAAAAACACAAGGAAAACAGAATAGACAAGACAAAACAGAACACAATCCTGACATTACCCCCCTCCCCTAAGGCGCGACTCGCGCCGTAACTATACACAAATGGGTGGGAGGGTGGGCGCCCTGGAGGCTGTGCCAGGCGGACACGGGGAAGCAGGGTGGTGCCTCCAGGGTGGGTCCAGGGACCATGGCGGGTCTGGGAGTTCAGGGAGCCATGGCCAAGGGTATAGTCCAGGCGGCCATGGCGGGTCTGGGAGTTCCGGGAGCCATGGCCGAGCACACAGTTCATTTGGCCATGGCGGGTCTGGGGATTCAGAGAGCCATGGCCGAGCACACAGTCCTTGTGGCCATGGCGGGTCCGGAGGTTCGGGAAGCCATGGCCGGGTAAACAGTTCAGGAGGCCATGGCTGAACAGGGGAGTAGCCCCCCAAAATTTTCTTGGGGGAATTAATAGGGAGCGCTGGATGAGGTGCTGGCTCAGGAGGGCGTGCAGGAGGGCGCGCTGAAGGAGGAGCCGACTCAGGAGGGCGCGACGGAGGAGCCGACTCAGGAGGGCGGAGGGCGCAGGAGGGCGCTGAAGGAGGAGCCGACTCAGGAGGGCGCGCAGGAGGAGGAGGGCGCGCAGACTCTGGAGGGCGCGCAGACTCTGGAGGGCGCGCAGACTCTGGAGGGCGCGCAGACTCTGGAGGGCGCGCAGACTCTGGAGGGCGCGCAGACTCTGACTCTGGAGGGCGCGCAGACTCTGGAGGGCGCGCAGACTCTGGAGGGCGCGCAGAGGAGAGCGCGCAGACTCTGGAGGGCGCGCAGACTCTGGAGGGCGCGCAGACTCTGGAGGGCGCGCAGACTCTGGAGGGCGCAGACTCTGGAGGGCGCGCAGCTCTGGAGGGCGCGCAGACTCTGGAGGGCGCGCAGACTCTGGAGGGCGCGCAGACTCTGGAGGGCGCGCAGACTCTGGAGGGCGCAGACTCTGGAGACTCTGGAGGGCGCGCAGACTCTGGAGGGCGCGCAGACTCTGGAGGGCGCGCAGACTCTGGAGGCGCGCGCAGACTCTGGAGGGCGCGCAGACTCTGGAGCAGACTTGAGACCAGACAGGAACTCTGGAGCAGGCCTGAGACCAGGCGGGAGCTGGAGCGGAGCAGGAAACCGCGTTCTGGCCTGGGACCTGGGGAAAGCAGTGATAGAGGAGGAAGACTGAATAGGGGGAGAAGCAGAAAGGTTGTTGAGGGACGCCGCCTCCCTTGGAGGATCTACAGCCGTGGCTGACACCTCTGGGGGCATGGGCGCGGCTTCTCTGGCGGAAGGGGCCTTGGGCCCAGACGGGCTCTCAGTGGCGAACTTGTGAGCCGACGTGACCTCGGGAGCACAGTGTGCCGCCCACACACACCAAATAGCCACCGCCATTAGGGGAAGAGCAACTGCGGATGGCAGGATCTCTGTATTAGGCTCGTGAAGACCCGCTGTGGCGTGACTTGACTCAGGAAGTGGAGCGGTGTCTTGGCTTGGCTCGTGGGGAACAGCTGTGATTTGGTTTGACTCAGGAAGTGCCGAAGGAGACGTGGGCTCTGGACGGCGCTCTTGAGGAGCGGGCTCTGGACGGCGCTCTTGAGGAGCGGGCTCTGGACGGCGCTCTTGAGGAGCGGGCTCTGGACGGCGCTCTTGAGGAGCGGGCTCTGGACGGCGCTCTTGAGGAGCGGGCTCTGGACGGCGCTCTTGAGGAGCGGGCTCTGGGCGCTCTTGAGCTCTTGAGGAGCGGGCTCTGGACGGCGCTCTTGAGGAGCGGGCTCTGGACGGCGCTCTTGAGGAGCGGGCTCTGGACGGCTGGACGACCCCAACGGAGACTCTGGAGGGCTGGGCGTCTCCAGCGGAGACACTGGATGAGCAGGCTCTGTACGAGCGGTCGCTTGAGGGCGCTCTGGCGGGTCCGTGAGCTCGGGTGCGGCAGCCATCTTGGCCGGGGACTCAGGCTTGGCGGCCATCTTGGCCGGGGGCTCAGGCTTGGCGGCCATCTTGGCCGGGGGCTCAGGCTTGGCGGCCATCTTGGCCGGGGGCTCAGGCTGGCGGCCATCTTGGCCGGCTCATCTTGGCGGCCATCTTGGGGGCTCAGGCTTGGCGGCCATCTTGGCCGGGGGCTCAGGCTTGGCGGCCATCTTGGCCGGAGACTCTGGCGTGGCGGCAGCCATCTTGCGTGCAGACTCTGGCGTGGGCCTGGTGGCCGGCGGGCTTGAGCGCGGAGAGGAAGCCGGCGGGCTTGAGCGCGGAGAGGAAGCCGGCGGGCTTGAGCGCGGAGAGGAAGCCGGCGGGCTTGAGCGCGGAGAGGAAGCCGGCGGGCTTGAGCGCGGAGAGGAAGCCGGCGGGCTTGAGCGCGGAGAGGAAGCCGGCTGCATCGGGCTGAGGACCACCGTGGAGCTCTGGAGGATGACTGGGGATTTGGGACTGGGCTGGCGGTTCGAGCCATTGACACGGTATGTGGAGGAAGCCGGTTGATGGTGGGCTGGAGCGGCAACGTGTTCTCTAATGGGGGAAAGATCGGAATCTTTCACATCCACGTAAAAATCGGAATGACAGAGGGTGAGGACCTGGTTGATAAATTCAGCAACCGGTTTATAGCGATCCTCATAGGGTATGGAACTGAGCAACTGGGAATCATTTAGCCCCATTAGAAAACACGTATTAACCATGGCATCGCTCCAACTCACCAGATGACAAACATCCAAGAATTCCTCCACATAACGTTCCACCGGCCTCATCCCCCGCCGAATGCTCATAATCCTCCTCTCGGCGTCCATGTTGTAATCTGGTCGGTGATTCTGTCACGCTTGACGTCGTGTGCGGGAACAGATACGCAGGAGAGCGGAGATCCAAACAATGCACTTTTAATAAACAATCCAAAGGAACAGACTCAGGGAAACAACGGGAACCAGCAACCAACGACGAGCAAAACAAACTGAAGACAATCTAATCACCGACCAGACCGTGTGGAACAAACAGACCTTAAATACACAGAGACAAGGAGGTGGTCACAAACGAGATAATAAACAAGTACAAATATGGGCAAGACTAAACCAAATGGAGACAGAACTAAAGGGGGAGACAAGTCTCATACCAAAATACACTGGAACACAGGGGCGCAAAATAGCAAGCAAAACAGAATAACAAGACAAAACAGAACACCACCTGACAACCTGCTTGAACTCTTTCATTAAATAAGTCTTTGAGATTTTTTATTGACTTGGTTTCAACAAGCGGATCTTTTGACAACACTACCTGCCAGAAATACTACACTTGTTATTTACTGCATTGTTTTTGGATCATTTTAGAAAAAATATCAAACATGTTTTTGAAAGTCTGTTTTGCTGCAGTTTTTTAAATAACCACATCATCTGCATCTTTTAGTAGTGCTTTACATCTTTAGCGGCATAGAGAACACTACCAACACACATGGAGCAGAAATGGCTTTAATGAAGCATGTTTGGCTCTAGATGAAAAAAATATTAGCTGATTTTGAGAGGGGTTTGATGCAGTTTTACTGAGGGTAACTCTTCAGTCACTTTTGTCCAAAATATTATATATTTTTGAAAATTTTAGCTTCATTGGAATGGTACAAAACTTGGTAACTTTTATAGCATTTACGGCACACCAAAAAATGATGCCATGAATCAAAAAGTGGTTGTAAAAAAAAAATAAATAAATAACAAATAGTCACACATGTAGTCCTCATGGATAAAAATGACCACCATCAAAAATTTTAAAAATATAGAAAAAATGTACAATGTAACAATTAATGTTAGTAGCAGAAAGTGCTTTGTTCAGGGATGCTGAGGTTTGATGTGAGAAAAGTATTTTGAATGATGATTGTTAGTCAATCAAATGTCCTCTCAAATGTTTGCAGTAAATGTCAACAGATAATCAGCTAGTGATTTTGATGTATTTTGATGTATAATTCCAGCCTTTCTGCAGTACCAGTAGTACCAAATACTGGGTCAATGTGGTTCTTACTGATAGGCAGCTGCTTTCAAACATTCCTGTGCATATTTTTTTGTGAGCACTCTGTAAAGAGCATTGTGTTTTTACAAGTTTTACAGCATTGTAGCCAATGTTGAGAACCTGATCACAATGGTTAAGGTTTTTAATCAGTTTTAATTCGCTCAGTAATGCTTTTCCTTGAAACCATGGATCTAGCACTTTCAAATGTATAATTCATTGTAATTAAAGCTATAGATTAACTAATATATTTATTATGTGTGTTTAGCAGAGGTGGGACCAAGTCATTGTTTTGCAAGTAAGCAGTAAGTCTCAAGTCTTTGCATTCAAGTCTTGAGTCAAGTTCCAAGCCAAGACGGGCAAGTCAAAGTCGAGTTGCAAGTCATTAGTGCTGTTTGCCCAAATTAGTTTGTCTGTACTAATTACTACAGTAAATTTAAAGTCAAAAATGGTCTATAGTAAGCATAATTTTAAATATATAATAATTAGTGGCGTTTCATTGAGAAATTAATAATTGTTTTTGACGAAATATAGGCCTAAGTGAATGAATAATTTATTTTAAGTGTCATTTAAGTTTCATTTATTAATGATTCAGTGATTTTAATGAATCAACTGAGTCAAATATTTAATAACTTGTTAATACGTGCTAAATGTACATGCACTGATTTATCTCCAACTACTGACGTAGGTCTACAGACATAAACATTTATTTTTTTTTTTTATTGACATGATTGACGGGTGTTATTTAGAATATTTACAAAACATTTATGGTACTTTAAGTCCTAAACTGATACTTTGATACAGAATGTTAATTACTGGGCAAAGAGATACATGAAATGAAGCAGAAAAGTAAATATCTAAGAATAGTTATAATGTATATAAATGTTAAAAAAATCAGTGAATGGATTTAAAATATGAATTGGATGTGTTTTCTTATAGTTATATTATTTTATGTTTTTATATAGGCTATTCCTTCAACAAATATTGATGATAACAAATTATTCACATTTCATGCTGTCACAGAGACGTGTGCAATAATAGTTATAATCTATTTTAGTCTTTGTTATTCTTCATTCAAAATAAAATTTTAATATTGTAATAATTCTAGGGGTTGAGTTAATATGTCGACTTTGCCACAAGTAGCCACGAACGTCTGGCACCACACCGTTCAGGGTTTAAGAAATGAGGCATGCAAAATTATTCACGGTAAACTGTAGCTATTCAGACAAATATGTGTAAGTAAATGTATTTTCTGTTTTAAACAAATTGTTTCTGTCTGATATACAACACGTGAATTCATCAATTTCTTCTGAAATCAATCAATCAATCAATCAATCACGTTTATTTATACAGTGCTTTTTAACAAAACAGGTTGTGTCAAAGCAACTTTACAGTATTAAATAGGACAATAATGTGTCAATAATGCAAAAGTTCCATGTTGCAGCAAAGTCAGATTGCAGAGGACTCATCTGGTTCCTGTGGTCTTGTGCCGACGGCTGTATAGGTGATACGTTCCTCATTGATGATCCGTCTCTGGAGCTCATCTAGTTGACATGGTCCCTGCTGACATTCAGGGCTGTAGAGGTCTTCTCTAGGTGCTGATCCACCATCTGGTCCTGGATCTGCTGAATAAGAAAGAAACAGACTACTATTAGCATAAATGCCATTCTTCTTACAATGCAACAAGTACATCAGCTGTGGGAAGTGTTCCCAGTGCTGATCCACCATACATCAGTGTTTATTCTTCACTGGATTATGTAAGTGGTTTCGGTGATTATGTGCATTTTAAATAAAAAAGAAATATCAAACATGTAATATTCAGCGCTAAAAGGTGTGCTAATCATGCCACTGTGATCATGCGCTTTAGTTACCAGCCTATATTGATCAGAACAGTTTTTTTTTTTATTATATCAAATAGAAGACAGGCCACGATGACAGGGCTCTAGTTCAAGTCAAGTCTCGAGTCATTGTTGTCTAAGTCGAGTCGCAAGTCTTTTATTATGTCAAGTCAAGTCACAAGTCCTCAAATTTTGGACTCGAGTAATGTGACTCGAGTCTACAGCTCTGGTATTTAGCAAATTGATTCAATCTAATTATTCTGTAATCTTATTTCCCTTGTAGGCTAAATGATTGTGGCTTAACAGACAAAAGCTGTTCAGCTCTGGCTACAGTTCTTGGATCAGATACCAGTCTGAAAGAGCTGAACATGAGCAATAATAATCTGCAGGATTCAGGAGTGAAGCTACTTTGCCATGGACTGGAAAATATGAAGTGTCGTTTGGAGATACTGAGGTAAGTTGTATGACAACAGACAAAATTGAGCTCAACAAAAACATAAGGTGAAAATTAGACTTGGATAAAGAACATGTCTGTATGTTGTGCTTTTATATTTATGCCTGCCATAGTTTTTTTTTTTTTTCCTCTGATTTGGTCTGTCATTGACACTGTCCTAAGCCGACGCATTGCCCTATACCATTGTATTTGGTTATGTTCAAGGTAAGGATAACTTGACATATATTTGATGGTTCATTTGTATCTGTGATGAAGCATATCTGTTTGTGTATATAATTGGATATCAAAAGCTAAGACAAGATGTTTTCAGGCTATTATTATAGTTTTTGCATTACATTTACTGATAAAATATACTGTATGGAAGTTCAGGGTTTTCGTCTTGAAGTCTGGACCATTTTTATATTTTGCTTAAAATAAGTATCTTCTAAAACTAACAAACAACATGCATAATGAAAATGCTCTCTCATGATGAACAGAAAAATGTTAACTAGTGGAGTCAAGAGACGTTTGTTATATATCACTTTATACGATACAGCAGCTGTTATGTGTAAAAATGCTTTTTCTATGTTAAGGTTTGACTGTAGTAATATTAATGCAAAAACTGAGACTTTACATCAACTTTTCAAACTAAATATGACAAAAAGTAGTATTTGAGAATGTCTGAATAAATATCCAAATCCATAACCTAATAAAAGTAAGCAACTGTGTAAAAATTTTAAGCCTCTCTTAAAGCATCTTTGAGATGTTGTCACAGTTCTTCTGGATTTAGTCTGTCTCAGTTTGTTCTGTTTCTTCATGTCATTCCAGACGAACTGAATGATGATGAGATCAGATCTCTGTGTGGAGCACTGGCTGTTGTCAGACTCCTTGTGCAAATAATCTGACCGGATTATTAAAATTAATGGCAAAATGAATGTTTGGAAATGTAAACTGATATTTCCTACTGACTGATACACTACAGCAAAATATAGAAATAACTGACCATAAACCATTTTTTAGCTTGTGAAAATACTAATGGAAAAAGATTTTTGCACAGAACTATATGGAACAAAAATATATTACATTTATTTTACTGAAAAAAAAAAAAAAGTTACATTTCAGGTGTTCAGTCACTTTTGACCATGAAGAGCACAAGTGTAACTCACAAATGAGGAGCATCAGAAGGTTCAAGCTTTAAAGTGTAAGCTGGAGATACTACAGTGAATTGATGTCTAACAATTTAAAGTTTTATTTTTTTATTTATTTATTTTTGTTTAAATCAATGATATATTTAGATTTAATTTAGTCAGATTTTGCTTTACAGCTAAGCTTTAGTTCATTTGAATAAGGAATAACATATTGTGTTTAGGGATTTACGTCGTTTAGGCCATTTCTAGAATAAATGATTAATCATCTGAATGTGACATTTTCATTCTGGTTCTAGACTTTCAGACTGCAGTATCACTGAAGAAGGTTATAAAGCTCTGGCTTCAGCTCTGAGATCAAACCCTTCACACCTGATAGAGCTGGATCTCACAGGAAATGATCCTGGACAATCAGGAGTGAAGGAGCTCAGTGATTTACTACAGGATCCAAACTGTCAACTCAAGACACTGAGGTAAAATGTGATGAAATAATGCAAAATAAATTATAAGCATGTGAATAAATTATATTATATTATATTATATTATATTATTTGACTGTTTCACTAAGGTACATAATTTGTTGCTTCAAGAATGTTTAAGATGATCAAACTTGAAAGATCAGATGCTGCAGCTGCTGTTGTTTTGATGATAAATGTCAACACAGTTTAGTTGTGTTCAAAGTTATAGGTTAATCAGACATTTTGGGTCATTAGATGTGCTGGTATTCAGCACATTATATAACAGGCCACAAACATGTATTGTGTGTCAGGAGAGGACTGGTGATAATTCAGCACACAAATATGTCAAATATGTCTGAACCTGAACCTGCAGTTTTCTCATGTTGTTTGAATGAGCAGAATTACTGTAAAAATGCATCAACACAGACAGTCTGGTTGAGTTTTATTCTTCAAAGGGTTCAATCTAATTATTCTGTAATCTTATTTCCCTCATAGGCTAAATGATTGTGGCTTAACAGACAAAAGCTGTTCAGCTCTGGCTACAGTTCTTGGATCAGATACCAGTCTGAAAGAGCTGAACATGAGCAATAATAATCTGCAGGATTCAGGAGTGAAGCTACTTTGCCATGGACTGGAAAATATGAAGTGTCATTTGGAGATACTGAGGTAAGTTGTGTGACAATAGGCAAAAATTGAGCTCAACAAAAACATAAGGTGAAAATTAGACTTAGATAATGAACATGTCTGTATGTTGTGCTTTTATATTTATGCCTGCCATAGTGTTTTTTTTTTTTTTTTTTTTTTGATTTGGTCTGTCATTGACACTGTCCTAAGCCGACGCATTGTGCTATACTGTTGTATTTGGTTATGTTCAAGGTAGGGATAACTTGACATACATTTGATGGTTCATTTGTACCTGTGATGAAGTATATCTGTTTGTGTATATAATTGGATATCAAAAGCTAAGACAAGATGTTTTCAGGCTATTATTATAGTTTTTGCGTTACATTTACTGATAAAATATACTGTATGGGAGTTCAGGGTTTTCATCTTGAAGTCTGGACCATTTTTATATTTTGCTTAAAATAAGTATCTTCTAAAACTAACAAACAACATGCATAATGAAAATGCTCAGTATGATGAACAGAAAAATGTTAACTAGTGGAGTCAAGACATGTTTGTTATATATCACTTTATATGATACAGATCATTTCAAAGCAGCTGTTATGTGTAAAAATGCTTTTTCTATGTTAAGGTTTGACAGTAGTAATAATAATGCAAAAACTGAGACTTTACATTAACTTTTCAAACAAAAAATATTTAAAACATGACAAAAAGTAGTATTTGAGAATGTCTGAATAAATATCCAAATCCATAACCTAATAAAAGTAAGCTGTGTGTAAAAATTTTAAGCCTCTCTTAAAGTAAAACTGAGATGTTGTCACAGTTCTTCTGGATTTAGTCTGTCTCAGTTTGTTCTGTTTCTTCATGTCATTCCAGACGAACTGGATGATGATGAATCAGATCTCTGTGTGGAGCACTGGCTGTTGTCAGACTCCTTTGCAAATAATCTGACCGGATTATTAAAATTAATGGCAAAATGAATGTTTGGAAATGTAAACTGATATTTCCTACTGACTGACACATTACAGCAAAATATAGAAATAACTGACCATAAACCATTTTTAGCTTGTGAAAATACTAATGGAAAAAGATTTTTGCACAGGACTATATGGAACAAAAATATATTACATTTATTTTACTGAAAAAAAAAAAAAAAGTTACATTTCAGGTGTTCAGTCACTTTTGACCATGAAGAGCACAAGTGTACCTCACAAATGAGGAGCATCAGAAGGTTAAAGCTTTAAAGTGACTGTAAGCTGGAGATACTACAGTGAATTGATGTCTAACAATTTAAAGTTTTTTTTTTTTTTTTTTTGTTTAAATCAATGATATATTTAGATTTAATTTAGTCAGATTTTGCTTTACAGCTAAGCTTTAGTTCATTTGAATAAGGAATAACATATTGTGTTTAGGGATTTACATTGTTTAGGCCATTTCTAGAATAAATGATTAATCATCTGAATGTGACATTTTCATTCTGGTTCTAGACTTTCAGACTGCAGTATCACTGAAGAAGGTTATAAAGCTCTGGCTTCAGCTCTGAGATCAAACCCTTCACACCTGATAGAGCTGGATCTCACAGGAAATGATCCTGGACAATCAGGAGTGAAGGAGCTCAGTGATTTACTACAGGATCCAAACTGTCAACTCAAGACACTGAGGTAAAATGTGATGAAATAATGCAAAATAAATTATAAGCATGTGAATAAATTATATTATATTATATTATTTCACTAAGGTACATAATTTGTTGCTTCAAGAATGTTTAAGATGATCAAACTTGAAAGATCAGATGCTGCAGCTGCTGTTGTTTTGATGATAAATGTCAACACAGTTTAGTTGTGTTAAAAGTTATAGGTTAATCAGACATTTTGGGTCACTAGATGTGCTGGTATTCAGCACATTATATAACAGGCCACAAACATGTATTGTGTGTCAGGAGAGGACTGGTGATAATTCAGCACACACAAATATGTCTGAACCTGAACCTGCAGTTTCTCTCATAATGAGCAGAATTACTGTTGCATCAACACAGACATCAGTTAAAGGGGTCATCGGATGCTAAGTTCACTTTTTCATGTTGTTTGAACATTAATGTGTGTTGTCAGTGTATGTACAAATCTACCCTATAATGATAAAAATCCATGCAGTGGTTTTTAATCAATCTGTAAAAATAATATCCCCTTTTACAAATCGAGTCGTTCTCAGATGCCTGTCGTTGTGGCGTCACATGACAGAGGCCACTCCCACAATAGTTGATTGACATGAGCTCTTACCTCAGACCAGTTGTCGCAGTCCAGTAACTTTCCTTGTTTTGATGCCGAAGCAGGGATGTAAGTTAGACAAGAATATCTCTGATTGAGTGATTGAGGTGTTGTGTTGCTGGATATAATAATGAACATAGTGGTCGTCATTTACTCCCGTTATAACGTGGTAGTTACAAAGTTTAGCGGCTAAATGTGGCTAAAGTAAACAGGCTTGTCACTCCACAGAGAGAAGAGAGGGGTGGGGCAAGCAGAGCTCATTTGCATTTAAAGGAACAACCCCTTAGAATTAGATGATTTTTGCAGAGTTGATTTTGTCAAGGTAAAAGGGTGTTGTTTTACAAAACCGTTGAGAATTTTTAATCAAAGTATATTAGAGACTTTTCATTAACACCCTAAAGAATCATATCAACTTGTGGAAAATGGGCATCCCATGACCCCTTTAAATAAATTGATTCCTGTTTTATCTTCTCTTCTGCAGGTTTTTGGGTCCTGCTGCAGATGAAGCCTGTCAGTATGTGACTGGAATTGTGGGTAAAAACCCGTTACTCCTGAGAGAACTGAATCTGAGTGGACATAAACTAGGAGACACACGAGTGAATCTGATCACTGTTCTACTGCAGGATAAACACTGTCAACTCAACACACTGATGTGAGTATCTTACATCATTTCACATGACTAGTAATGTTACAGTAGTATATTTTAATTCTCCTTTGAGTCTGACCCCACGTTATAAAGCTTTAAGAGCCAGGACATTTTTTAATATAGCTAATCATATTTGTCTGAAAAGAGATTCATATACATCTAGGATGGCTTGAGGTGAGTAAATCATGGGGTAATTTTCATTTTTGGGTGAACTACCCCTTTAATTGCACAGAGGTTAGAGAACATAATGTGAGCACATTAGAAATAGCCAGTATCTTATTAGTGTATTGTGGCCTGGGGAGGAACGACACGGCAGAGCAAGACTTTAGTGAGCCCCGGAGGATGAGTTTATTGACAATTTTACGGAATAAATGTGTACGGGTGAGGGTGAAGACGGCGTCTTCGGTGTTCGGTGCTCGGTGAAACCTCTTCCTTCTTCGTGCTTCCCAGTGACGGTGGCCGGTGAGGGGTGGGTGCAAGATTGTGCGGTCACCCCGATGAAGTGGATCCAAGCAGTGGAGGACCAGTCGTTCACGGCGAGTCTGCGGGAAAAAAACGGTAAGAAAAGCAGGGTAAGTACATGCACCATTTGGAGAGCGTTCTCTATCTTCTGTGCTGAGGCGTCCGCTTATAAGGGTGGTTAGGCCGTGAACGATTGGTCCGTGGTGAGTGGCTCCAGGTGTTGTTGATGTGTTGCCAGGGCGACGCTGATAGTTCGTCGGGACTCCCGCCACACTCCCCCCCCCAAGCGACGTCCTGGTCCTGGAAGTGAAAACAAAAAGGGGAGACAGGGGGTGGGAGGGGAGTGACCCCTGACAGACCTGTGTATGCTGCCCAGGACCGAGAGAGCCCGTCGACGTTGGTGTTGCTGGAACCCGCCCGGTGGCGCACATCGAAGTGGAAGTCCTGGAGCGAGAGAAACCACCTCGTGACCCGGGCATTCGTGTCTTTGGCTCGGGCCATCCACTGCAGCGGAGCATGGTCTGTGAAGAGAGTGAATTTTCGGCCTAACAGATAATACTTCAGCTCCAGGACTGCCCACTTGATGGCGAGAGCTTCTTTCTCTACGGCTGCGTAGTTTCTCTCGGCCTGGGACAGCTTACGGCTGATGTACACAATCGGATGCTCCTCTCCCTCCTGGACCTGGGAGAGCACGGCCCCCAATCCCGTGTCGGAAGCATCCGTTTGGAGCAGGAAGGGGCAGTTGAAGTCCGGAGCCCGGAGTACAGGTTCCGTTGTTAGGGCCTGTTTAATGCGTTGGAACGCCCGTTCAGCTTCCTCGGTCCAGAGGATCCGCTCCGGTTGCCCCTTCCTGGTCAGGTCCGTCAGGGGGGCCGCTATAGAGGAAAAACTGGGGATAAAACACCGGTAATACCCCGCCAACCCCAAGAATGCTCGTACCTGGGTCTTGTTGCAGGGTTTTGGGGCATCTAGGATCGCCCGGATCTTGTTTTCTTGGGGTTTGACGAGTCCTCTCTCGATGGTGAAACCCAGGTACTTCGCTTCATTCATGGCTAGATGGCATTTGCGGGGGTTGGCGGTGAGGCCAGCCCTACGTAGCTCGGACAGCACCCTCCGGAGCCTCTCCAGATGATCTTCCCACGCCTCCGAGTGGATAACCACATCATCCAGGTAGGCAGCAGCATATGATTGGTGCGGTCGGAGTATCACATCCATGAGGCGTTGAAAGGTTGCTGGGGCGCCGTGTAAGCCGAAGGGAAGGGTCCGGTACTGCCAGTGGCCAGAGGGCATTGAAAAGGCGGTTTTCGGTTTGGCTTCGGTGGTGAGAGGGACTTGCCAATACCCTTTAGTGAGATCCAGGGTTGTAATGTACCGGGCCCTTCCCAGACGCTCCAGAAGTTCATCCACTCGGGGCATGGGATAACTGTCGAAATCAGAGACTTCATTTAGGCGCCGGTAGTCATTGCAGAACCGGAGAGTGCCATCCGGCTTTGGGACCAGGACTATCGGGCTGGACCATGGGCTTCGAGATGGTTCAATTACCCCCAGTTTAAGCATCTTCTGGATTTCTTCCTCTATAGCCTGCCTGCGGGCCTCAGGGACTCGGTAAGGCCGTTGCCGGATGATAACGCCGGGAGGAGTGCGGATGTCATGGGAGAGAACATTAGTCTGGCCGGGGGTGTCGGAGAAGACGTCCAGGAATTGACCGACCAGGTGCCGCAGCTCCGCCTTCTGAGTGGCCGACAGGTTGGAATTGGTGTCCACCACCGCGGGTTCTTGGAGGGTGAGAGCGGCCACTTGGTCCCAGTCCCCAACCCATTTTTTTGAGTAAGTTAATATGGTACAGCTGGACGGCCCGTCTGCGGCCAGGTTGCCTCACCCTATAATTGACGGGGCCCACTCGTTCTTCTATGGTGTAAGGTCCTTGCCACTGGGCGAGAAATTTACAAGCTGCATTGGGGACCAGGACCATCACCCTATCTCCTGGTTGGAACTCCCGCGGCTGGGCTGCTCGATTGTAGAGGCGTTGCTGGGCTTGTTGGGACTTCACTAGATGTTCCCGGACTAATGGCATAACCCGGTCGATCTTGCTTCTCATGTCCCGAACATGCTCGACGACAGTTCGGTACACTGCCGGCTGCTGCTCCCAGGCCTCTCGGGCTACGTCGAGAAGTCTGCGGGGTTGTCGTCCAAACAGGAGTTCGAAGGGGGTGAACCCCGTGGACGCTTGTGGCACCTCCCTGATGCCAAACAACACATAAGGAAGGAGTAGATCCCAGTCCTTCTTGTCTTCGGCAGCTACCCTTCGTAACATTTGCTTCAGGGTTTGGTTAAATCTCTTGACGAGCCCGTCGGTCTGAGAATGGTAGACAGATGTTCTTACTTGCTTCACCTTCAGCAGCCGGCAGAGGTCAGCCATTAGCCGGGACATGAAGGGGGTTCCCTGGTCGGTCAATATCTCCGACGGTATGCCCACCCGGGTGAAAAGCCGGAACAGCTCACGAGCGATGGCCTTGGCAGTGGATTGGCGAAGGGGGACTGCTTCAGGGTACCGGGTGGCATAATCCAGGATGACTAAGATGTGCTCGTGCCCTCGACCAGACCTCGGCAACGGCCCTACGATGTCCATCCCGATCCGCTCAAAGGGCACCCCGATGATGGGTAATGGAATAAGCGGGCTGGGGGGAGGTTTCCGGGGTGACGTGCGCTGACACCTGGGACACGCCTGGCAAAACCTCTTCACCTCGGCTTCCAGGCCGGGCCAGTGCAATCTGTCCCGGATGCGTTGGGCTGTATTTTGGGCCCCCAGGTGACCAGCCATGGGGTGTGAGTGAGCCAACTCCAGCACAGTCTCCGTTTTAGTCTTCGGGACCACCAGAAGATGTTTTACCTCCCCCCGCCGCTCTGCGACACAGTACAGCAGACCATTTTGTACGACGAAGTGAGGGAGAGGGTGGGGCGCTGGGAGGACTTCCTGACCCTCCAGGACTCGCACTTGTCCCCAGCAATGCTTGAGTCGATCATCCTCTTTTTGTGCTTTCCCGAAGTCTCCCCCTCCTGTGACCTGTTGGAATATATCATGGAATAGGTTAGAATTACCAGCGGGGGACTCACCCTCTCTCCCACTGTCGGATGTCAACATGCTGGAATGAACCTCAGACCCCCGCGACGGCAGCCGGCGTGGGCGACGATGGGGCTGGGAAGGCTGTGTGGCAACGGCCAGGGCGGCTTCTAACCCCGGCCAGTCTCGACCCAACAACAGAGGAATGGGTAGGTCCCGAAGGATTCCAACTTCTAGGTTCCAGGTTTCTCCATCTCTATGAAAGGTAAGTAAGTTAGTGTGTACCTGGCGGGTGTCTCCATGAACGCAGGTAATGGGTACCATCGACTTGGAGACTGGCCGGGGTCCCAGCGTGGCGGGCCGAGCGAGGGAGATGGCACTTCCTGAGTCCAGTAGCGCCCGATAGAAACGGCCTTTGACTTTCACCGTAATTTTAGGGGCCCCCTTTGGGGTCTTGCAATGTACCACACAGCCTGCCATCCAAGCCCTGGCCGGCGGAGATGGTGGGTCGGTGGGCATGGGTTCGTCGCGGGGGCTGGGTGGTCTGTGCACTGGCCGTGGGGTGCCCTCCGGCGGTCGTCGCTCCTGGGTCACCCTCCGGGGAAATGGCGCCCGCTCCCCGGTGTCCCGGTGATAGGTAGCGTCCGCCAGTTCAACGGCCTCGATAAGCTCAGCGATGGACTTCGGGCCCCTCATACCGGCCGCTTGCCTTATCGAGCGTGGCAGCGCTCTTAGCATGCGGTCGACTACTACCCTTTCGGCGACTTGAGCTGGGGATGGAGACTCCTCCAGGAGCCAGTGTTCGGCTAACTGCATCAGATCAGCGGCCTGGGCGCGGACTGGCAGACGGGCTTTATATTCCCAGTCATGGAAACGCTGGGCAGCGGTGGTGGCTGAAAGTCCTAGCTGACCTAAAATCTCTCTTTTTAATTCGTTATAGTTATTTTGAGAAGACGCTGATAATGAAAAATATGCCCGTTGGGCCTCAACCAAAAGCAGCGGAGTCAGTGCCGCCGCCCAATTACCTCTCGCCCAACCTTCTGTGCGGGCGACAGATTCGAACATCTTGAGGTAGGCCTCGATGTCATCATCTGCGGTTAGTTTGGGTAGCAGCCGACCGGCTGTCACTCGGGGATCCAGCAGCGGGATGTTATGAGCGGCCGGTAAACGTAACTCCGCTAAATATCCTTGAATCTGTCCATGTTGTTCAGTAACCTCCGTTAGTTGTTTTACGAGCTCCTCCATGCTGCCGGGGAGGCGCGCGCCTGAAACAAAGAAACCGGAAGTGAGTGACGGGGCAAGATGGCGGTGTAAACAAAGCTGCGTCTTGCTCGCCGGTGTCCTCAGGCCTGCGAATCTGCCCGCATTCTCCACCACTGTGGCCTGGGGAGGAACGACACGGCAGAGCAAGACTTTAGTGAGCCCCGGAGGGTGAGTTTATTGACAATTTTACGGAATAAATGTGTACGGGTGAGGGTGAAGACGGCGTCTTCGGTGTTCGGTGCTCGGTGAAACCTCTTCCTTCTTCGTGCTTCCCAGTGACGGTGGCCGGTGAGGGGTGGGTGCAAGATTGTGCGGTCACCCCGATGAAGTGGATCCAAGCAGTGGAGGACCAGTCGTTCACGGCGAGTCTGCGGGAAAAAAGCGGTAAGAAAAGCAGGGTAAGTACATGCACCATTTGGAGAGCGTTCTCTATCTTCTGTGCTGAGGCGTCCGCTTATAAGGGTGGTTAGGCTGTGAACGATTGGTCCGTGGTGAGTGGCTCCAGGTGTTGTTGATGTGTTGCCAGGGCGACGCTGATAGTTCGTCGGGACTCCCGCCACAGTATTTACCATTGTTTGCTTTTAAAACAGCTTCCAGCCTTCTTAGAATAGATTCATACTAACTTTTGAATAGACTAAATGTCTCTCACGTCTGCTGTGACTGCTGAATGAAATCCTGTTTACTGACTACAAACTGAGGATTGAAGACCAATTTAAAAACACTGACCACCAACGTATGTGGACAGGCATCCATGCGCTCACAGACTGAAAGAAAGGGCTCCTATAATGCAAAATCCACTTTTCCATGATGTTTGGACATAAATATGTGTTGACGGTGTGTGAGCACAACCACCCTACAATGATAAAAATCCACCCACTTCTTATTTTTTAATCCCCTTTAAAACAAATCATTCGCATTAGTCCTGCCATTTTGATTCTCTGAACAGTGTGATGTCACATTGTTTAGGCTCCGCCCACGGCCGATGACTGACAGTCCTGCATTACCATAGTTTCTGCTCTCAGTGAGTTGTTTGGTTGTATTATAGATATGTATAGGTAGATGCCACATTCAATCACTCCAGATCTGTTGTCATTACGTCTGCCATCTTGGAATGTTCTGTCATCACTCACAATAATAATCAATAAGTTTCAAGATAAAATGTAAGATGTGAAAACCAATAATATTTAAATTCCTGAGGAAATTGGATAAACTTTCAGAGATAAGAACATGTTGGTTTGTGGTTTTAATATGTATTAACTCAATATTACAGGTTTTTAAAATAAAGTATCTTTTAAATGCCTTGTTAGCTAACAGTTTCGTCTTGTTTTATTGTGTTTAGCAAAAGCATCTTCTATAGACTACTATAGATATAAATATTCATACATGCATATAACTGCAGTTGCAACGGCTTACGTATAGCAGCCCTTGTGATCTTTAGGCAAGGCAAGTTTATTTATATAGCACATTTCATACAAAGGTAATTCAAAGTGCTTTACATAAAAGGAAGTAGAATAATCATAAAAACAGTAATAAAGACAACAATTCACAAAAAGGCTGTAGAATAATCCTAAAAACAATAATCACAACAAAAAAAAAACACTTTTAAAATGATTTAAAATTTGATTTAAAATAAATTTAAGACAGTTAAAAACAGAAAATGGTTATTCATAGTGCAAGTAGTTTGGACGTAGCACAGTGCTCATTCAGTAAATGCACAGCTAAACAGATGAGTTTTGAGTCTAGATTTAAATGTAGCTCATGTTTTAGCACATTTGATCTCTTCTGGA
>NW_026127596.1:0-2500 GCF_022985175.1 Labeo rohita
CAGTGGAAATCTGGCACTCTGTTTTGTGGATCCAGTGTTTGAGGGCAGAGTGTCAGTTCCAAAGGAGAGAAATCATACATGGTGACATGTCTCTTATTTTCAACGACACGCTCCCAGATGACGTGCAGTATTAATCTTACTATTACAGGTAGGCTGAACTTCAACTTTTAAAGTACTCCATGAACTTTTATTTCACGTAGCACTTGTGTAGGCTTAAGACTAGTCCCAGACTAAAATGCATGATCTTAAAATATGTCAGATTCATTGTTTTGCTCAAGATGCACATCAATAATGTTTTTATGTAAGGGATATTTATAAAAAGCTACTTAAATGTCTTAATTGAACGATGGCCTAATCCTGGCTTAACCTAAGCCCTGTCTTTGAAACCGGGTCATTAAATTCTGTAATTTTATGTCCAACTGGGTCTTTGAATTTATACATAATAATTAGTTGTCTTCTCATCCTATCAGAGCAAATGTCCAGAGTTAAAACAACATCTGGCTCACAGCTTCATCTTTGCTCTGCCCAATGAGTTTCCAGTAACGTTAAGCTTTCTGCCAGATGGTGGGAACTACACTGTATCGGTATGTGAGGTAGAGAGACGTCAGCTGACATGTGTCAGGCATTACCGTAACCGCACACTGCTACAAGACAACTCTCTCATCCTAAGAAATCTCACATCCGCTGACTCTGGTACATTTCTTGTAAGGAAAAAAGGCACTAGCAGGACCAGAGATGTAGTGATCCTTCAGATCTTCAGTGTGGGTATGTTCAAGAATGTGCTCAGTATGTTGATTCTTACTAAATCTGCTTTTAATCTCACTTAATGTCTTTTTTGCATCTATTTTTAAAGGAACCAATAAGGTTGCTTTTGATGCACCTTTCAGTCCATTAGCAGCTTCAGCAGTGGGAGGAATTCTGTGTGTTATTCTAGTAGTTTCAGCATCTTCTGGGTGTGTTTGTTATAAACGACGAATGTTAAACAGAGTTCCGATACAGAGAACAGGAAAACGCATGGAAAAGGAATGAGAGAAAGGATCTGAAATGCTGCCTCTACAGTCCATAGAAGTCATCACTCATGAAGAGTCTATCAGCCTTAGTAAAAGTGCTGTCATATAGCTTGGTGTTTTCTTCTTTCAGAGACATACTTTATTTCAACTTTGTTTCATATTGAAAAAAAAAAGTTAAAAAAAAATTACAGTGTATCATAGTGCTTTCTACAAGTACAAAATGTATCTATTATAAGTACAAATATTTTTATATACTTATTGGATTTTTTTGTTATTTACGGAAATTTAAGGTACATTGGTTTGGCAGCTTTAAAAATGAAAAGTTTGTAATAGCAATTTTCTACAGGTGTGTAATGTATTGATAAATTATCCCATTGTTTTTCACCTTCAGTTTTATTTGCTGATTTATCCTGAAATATTACTTTTAAAAATATCAGTAAAATTAGCTTTATATTGTAGCACCTATAATGTTACTTTCTATCATAGTAGAATTCTGTATGCTATATGTTTGCCGACTGAACAAAATGTACATATATAAATTAAATTTACTATGCTGAAAATTAGTTTTTTTTTCTAATTAATATGATTTGAATATATAATATATATACACTGTATATCAGTCATTACAATACAAAAAAATCAGTATTACAATACTGTATCATTACAAAAAAAATCTGTATTACAATATAGTAACAATGACTGATTAGTAGAGTTTTTAAATATACTAAACAGTCATTGTTTCTATATTGTAATAACGGACATAATTTAGTTTTTTCCTCATTAAAGCGCTAAAAATGAACATGACCATAAATCTTAATGACTGAATTTTTTTAAATACAATTTTTAGATGTAATGATTTTTTTAAGGCACAAGTATACAGTGGGTACAGAAAGTATTCAGACCCCCTTCAATTTTTCACTCTTTGTTATATTGCAGCCATTTGTTAAAATCATTTAAGTTCATTTTTTTCCTCATTAATGTACACACAGCACCCCATACTGACAGAAAAAACACAGAATTGTCGACATTTTTGCAGATTTATAGTCTTTTTGGGAAAGATGCAACAAGTTTTTCACACCTGGATTTGGGGATCCTCTGCCATTCCTCCTTGCAGATCCTCTCCAGTTCTGTCAGGTTGGATGGTAAATGTTGGTGAACAGCCATTTTTAGGTCTCTCCAGAGATGCTCAATTGGGTTTAAGTCAGGGCTCTGGCTGGGCCATTCAAGAACAGTCACAGAGTTGTTGTGAAGCCACTCCTTCGTTATTTTAGCTGTGTGCTTAGGGTCATTGTCTTGTTGGAAGGTAAACCTTCGGCCCAGTCTGAGGTCCTGAGCACTCTGGAGAAGGTTTTCGTCCAGGATATCCCTGTACTTGGCCGCATTCATCTTTCCCTCGATTGCAACCAGTCGTCCTGTCCCAGAGCTGAAAAACACCCCACAGCATGATGCTGCCACCACCATGCTTCACTGTTGGGACTGTATTGGACAGG
>NW_026127596.1:10000-19751 GCF_022985175.1 Labeo rohita
ATTTCTGTCTTATCTGAATTTAATAGCAGAAAATTGTTGGTCATCCAATCTTTTACATTTTTAACACACTCTGTTAACTTCGATAATTCAGAAGTTTCATCTGGTCTTGTTGAGATATATAGTTGAGTATCATCAGCATAACAATGGAAACTAATCCCGTGTTTTCTAATAATATTACCAAGGGGCAGCAAGTATATTGAAAATAGTAGAGGACCTAGAACAGATCCTTGTGGCACTCCATACTTCACTGGTGATAACTGAGATGACTCCCCATTTAAATAAACAAAGTGGTAGCGATCAGACAGGTAGGATCTAAACCATCTTAAAGCCTGCCCTTGGATACCTGCATAATTTTGTAGTCGATCTATTAGTATGTCATGATCTATAGTGTCGAACGCAGCACTAAGATCAAGTAAATAGCAATGAGATGCAGCCTTGGTCTGATGCAAGAAGCAAGTCATTAGTGATTTTAACAAGTGCAGTTTCTGTGCTGTGATGGGGCCTGAAACCTGACTGAAATTCTTCATAAATATCATTTTTTTGCAAGAATGAGCACAGTTGAGCAGATATAACTTTCTCTAAAATTTTAGACATAAATGGAAGATTAGAAATGGGTCTATAATTTGCCAGTTCACTAGGGTCTAGTTGTGGTTTCTTAATAAGAGGCTTAATAACCGCCAGCTTGAATGGTTTAGGGACATGACCTAAAGATAACGATGAGTTGATAATATTGAGAAGCGGTTCTTCTGCCACAGGTAACAATTCTTTCAGTAATTTAGTGGGTACGGGATCTAATAGGCATGTTGTTGGTTTAGACACAGTGATGAGTTTATTTAACTCTTCCTGTCCTATAGCGGTAAAGTACTGTAGTTTTTCTTTGGGTGCGACGAAAGAAGTTGACATATTAGATGCAGTATAATCTACACTGGTTATTGTATTTCTGATGTTATCTATTTTATCAGTGAAGAAATTCATAAAGTCATTGCTATTAAGCTGTAAAGGAATATTTAGATCAGGTGGCGTCTGGTTATTTGTTAATCTAGCCACTGTGCTAAATAAAAACCTTGGATTGTTTTGGTTATTTTCTATGAGTTTGCGGATATGCTCAGCCCTAGCAGCTTTTAAAGCCTGTCTGTATCTGGACATACAGTTTTTCCATGCAATTCTAAAAACTTCCAAGTTAGTTTTTCTCCATTTGCGCTCAAGATTGCGAGTTTCTTTCTTGAGGGAATGGGTATTACTGTTGTACCATGGCGCAATACGTTTTTCTCTAACTTTTTTCAATTTGATGGGGGCAACAGCTTCTAACGTATCGGAGAAGATGGTGCCCATATTGCTAGTCATTTTGTCTAGATCCTGTGTATTAAGGGGTACACAGAGCAGTTGAGATAAATCAGGCAGGTTATTTGTAAATCTATCTTTGGTGGCTGGAACAATAGTTCTGCCAAGACGATAACGTGGAGCCATATAGTTAATATCAGTGATACGCAGCATGCACGATACAAGGAAATGGTCAGAAACATCATCACTTTGAGGTACGATATCTATATCAGTAAGATCAATTCCATGCGATATAATTAAATCTAGCGTATGATTAAAACGATGAGTGGGCCCGGTGACATTTTGCTTGACTCCAAAAGAGTTTATTAGGTCAGTAAACGCAAGTCCTAACGCATCATTTGTATTATCAACGTGAATGTTAAAATCTCCGACAATTAGCACTTTATCAAAATTAACCAATAGTTCTGAAAGGAATTCTGCAAATTCTTTTAGGAAATCTGTATATGGCCCTGGCGGTCTATACACAGTAGCTAAAACAAGAGATAGGAGAGATTTCTTTTGCATATCTGGCAGAGTAACATTAAGCAAAAGTATTTCAAATGAATTAAACCTGTATCCTGTTTTCTGAGTAACACTGAGAATATCACTATATATTGTTGCAACACCACCACCACGACCACTCTGACGGGGCTCATGTTTATAATAGTAGTTTGGTGGAGTGGATCCATTTAGACCAATATAATCATTAGGTTTTAGCCAGGTTTCGGTTAAGCAGAGTACATCAAAACTATTATCTGTGATCATTTCATTCACAATAACTGCTTTCGGTGCAAGTGATCTAATGTTTAGCAGCCCAAGCTTTAAAAATGGTTTCTGTTCGTGTATTTTGCTTTTTTCTGGTTTAATTACGATCAGATTTTTTCTAGATCCTGCATTAAATTTATGTTTTGATCTCACTATTCGAGGAACAGACACAGTCTTTATAGATTGGACAGTGCAAGTACTCTCATTTAAGCGTTCAGAACAAAAGCCGTCGTAGCAATCATTTGAGGATGTACTTACTAGTCAAATGGAGCGTAGCGTCCTGGAGATGTTGTCCGACAGCAGCTCCGCTCCGACTCTGCTGGGGTGCAGGCCATCCGCACGGAAAAGCCTAGGACGTTCCCAGAAAAGATTCCAATTATTAACAAAGAGCAGTTTCTGTTCTTTACACCATGTCAGTAACCATTCATTTAGAGCAAGAAGTCTACTGAACTTTTCGTGCCCACGTCGATACGTGGGAAGCGGTCCTGACACGATGATCCTCGTCGCGGGCGACGTGCTGCGAACCGTCTCGATCAGGCTGCTGAAGTCCCTCTTCAGAACCTCCGTCTGCCGCAGCCTGGTGTCGTTCACCCCGCGTGCAGAACGATCGCGCCGACGCTCTCGCCGTCCTTCAGGATTGCGGGTATCTGCGCAGAAACATCGAGAACGCGAGCACCAGGAAAACAGTGGGTGTGGACTTTACCTTTAGCTAAAGTAGCACGTACGTACCGGACAATGGAGTCTCCGACGATCACAGCGTCGCGTTCCGTCTCGCGAAGGGGAGCGAAGCGGTTCCGGGTGGAGATCTCGAAGACCGGAGGCGGCGGAGGGGGCGAGGTCCTCGGCCGGGGCCTGGCTCGCGTCTTCCGCTGCTGCTGCACCCAGGGTCCGTGGTGTCCCGGCGCCGGAGTGAAGGACATCTGGGAAGATCGCGTCCAGGGTGCACGGGACCTGTGCAGAGAAACACACGGAGTAGAGGTGGTCAGAGTGTTAGTATCGCGCTGTATAACGTTACTCACCCGGGAGGACTCCAGAGCGGCCCTCCGCTCTCTCAGCTCCGTCTGCCGCACCAACAGCTCCTGAATCTGCTTCTCCACGGCCTCCAGCTCGAGCTGCAACGAGTGCAGCTCGAACGTGTCCTCACCTGCACTCAAAGGTGGACACAAATTCGCCATTTAAAGCAAGTAACAGTGAGTAAACAATGGTAATGTGTGTAAATAGTGTGTAAACAATGCAAGCAGGATTAGCGGCAACCACGCTGGTGCTGCTAACGGGCTATAAGCTAGCAACTCGGGAAATCAAACAAAACTAGTTATAACAAAGTAATCCGGATGTTTTAGTTGTAAAATACAACAGGGGGTATATTCACACGTATTCACAAGAAACGAAAATGATGGTGTATAAATTTGATTTTAAATTGAAAAACAGACAATAAGCCAATAATATATTGGCTTTCGATCTCCAGGAGTTCGCGTCAAATACATTTTATATTAATAAACATTAACTTCAGATACCAGTCAGCAATCGCAGGCAGTTTGTGTCAAATAAAAACATTTTCTGTCCATATAAAATAACTTGAAAAGTGTGTCAGCGGCTTTGTGTCAATTTTTATTTATTTTTTTTTTTTTTTTTTTTTTTTTTGTTGGTAAGGTTGCATTATATTTGCTATCGATCTCCAGGAGTTCGCGTCAAATACATTTTATATTAATAAACATTAACTTCAGATACCAGTCAGCAATCGCAGGCGGTTTGTGTCAAATAAAAACATTTTCTGTCCTTATAAAATAACTTGAAAAGTGTCAACGGTTTTGTTTCAATTTAAAAGTGTGTCAGCGATTTTGTGTCAATTTCTTTTTTTTTTTTTTTTTTTTTGTTAGTAAGGTTACATTATATTCGCTATCGATCTCCAGGAGTTCGCGTCAAATACATTTTATATTAACAAACATTAACTTCAGATACCAGTCAGCAATCGCAGGCAGTTTGTGTCAAATAAAAACATTTTCTGTCCTTATAAAATAACTTGAAAAGTGTGTCAACGGTTTTGTTTCAATTTTTTCTTTTTCTTTTTTCTTTGTTAGTAAGGTTACATTATATTTGCTAGCGATCTCCAGGAGGTCGCGTCAAATACATTTTATATTAATAAACATTAACTTCAGATACCAGTCAGCAATCGCAGGAAGTTTGTGTCAAATAAAAACACTTTCTGTCCATATAAAATAAATTTAAAAGTGTGTCAGCGGTTTTGTGTCAATTTTTTTTGTTGTTGTTGGTAAGGTTGCATTGTATTTGCTAGCGATCTCCAGGAGTTCGTGTCAAATACATTTTATATTAATAAACATTAACTTCAGATACCAGTCAGCAATCGCAAGCAGTTTGTGTCAAATAAAAACATTTTCTGTCTGTATTAAATAACTTGAAAAGTCTGCCAGCTCTTTTGTGTCAATTTTTTTTTTTTTTTTTTTTCATTTATTATTATATATTTTTTGTTGGTAAGGTTGCATTATATTTGCTTTCGATCTCCAGGAGTTCGCGTCAAATACATTTTATATGAACAAACATTAACTTTAGATACCAGTCAGCAATCGCAGCCAGTTTGTGTCAAATAAAAACATTTTCGTTTTAAATAAAATAACTTGAAAAGTGTGTCAGCGGTTTTGTTTCAATTTTTATTTATTTATTTATTTATTTTTTTTTTTTTTTTTTGGTAAGGTTGCATTATATTTGCTTTCGATCTCCAGGAGTTCGCGTCAAATACATTTTATATTAATAAACATTAACTTTAGATACCAGTCAGCAATCGCAGGCAGTTTGTGTCAAATAAAAACATTTTCTGTCCATATAAAATGACTTGAAAAGTGTGTCAGCGGCTTTGTGTCAATTTTTATTTATTTTTTTTTTTTTTTTTTTTTTTTTTTGTTGGTAAGGTTGCATTATATTTGCTAGCGATCTCCAGGAGTTCGCGTCAAATACATTTTATATTAATAAACATTAACTTCAGATACCAGTCAGCAATCGCAGGCAGTTTGTGTCAAATAAAAACATTTTCTGTCCTTATAAAATAACTTGAAAAGTGTGTCAACGGTTTTGTTTCTATTTTTTCTTTTTCTTTTTTCTTTGTTAGTAAGGTTAAATTATATCTGCTATCGATCTCCAGGAGTTTGCGTCAAATACATTTTATATTAATAAACATTAACTTCAGATACCAGTCAGCAATCGCAAGCAGTTTGTTTCAAATAAAAACATTTTCTGTCTGTATTTAATAACTTGAAAAGTCTGCCAGCTCTTTTTTGTCAATTTTTTTTTTTTTTTTTTTTTATTTATTATTATATATTTTTTTGTTGGTAAGGTTGCATTATATTTGCTATCGATCTCCAGGAGTTGGCGTCAAATACATTTTATATTAATAATCATTAACTTCAGATACCAGTCAGCAATCGCAGCCAGTTTGTGTCAAATAAAAACATTTTCGTTTTAAATAAAATAACTTGAAAAGTGTGTCAGCGGTTTTGTTTCAACTTTTTCTTTTTTCTTTGTTAGTAAGGTTACATTATATTTGCTATCGACCTCCAGGAGTTCGCGTCAAATACATTTTATATTAATAAACATTAACTTCAGATACCAGTCAGCAATCGCAAGCAGTTTGTGTCAAATAAAAACATTTTCTGTCTGTATTTAATAACTTGAAAAGTCTGCCAGCTCTTTTGTGTCAATTTCTTTTTTTTTTTTTTTATTTATTATATTTTTTTTTGTTGGTAAGGTTGCATTATATTTGCTATCGATCTCCAGGAGTTCGCGTTAAATACATTTTATATTAATAAACATTAACTTCAGATACCAGTCAGCAATCGCAGCCAGTTTGTGTCAAATAAAAACATTTTCGTTTTAAATAAAATAACTTGAAAAGTGTGTCAGCGGTTTTGTGTCAATTTTTTTTTATTTTTTTTTTGTTGGTAAGGTTGCATTATATTTGCTATCGATCTCCAGGAGTTCGCGTCAAATACATTTTATATTAATAATCATTAACTTACGATACCAGTCAGCAATCGCAAGCAGTTTGTGTCAAATAAAAACATTTTCTGTCCTTATAAAATAATTTGAAAAGTGTGTCAGGGCTTTGGTGTCAAATAAATACATTTCATAGTTTTGGTAAACTTCCATTATACTTGCCAGCGATCTCCAGGAGTTCGCGTCGAATACATTTTATATTAATAAACATTAACTTCAGATACCAGTCAGCAATCGCAAGCAGTTTGTGTCAAATAAAAACATTTTCTGTCTGTATGAAATAACTTGAAATGTGTGCCAACTCTTTTGTGTCAATTTCTTTTTTTATTTATTTTTAAATAACCACACACTGCACATATTTGCTAGCGATCTCCAGGAGTTTGCGTCAAATTATTTATATTATATTTATATTAATAAACATTAACTTCAGATACCAGTCAGCAATGGCAGGCAGTTTGTGTCAAATTAAAACATTTTCTGCCCATATAAAATAACTTGAAAAGGGTGTCAGGGCTTTGGTTTCAAATAAATACATTTCATATTTTTGGAAAAGTTACATTATTCTTGCCAGCGATCTTCAGGAATTCGCGTCAAATACATTTTATATTGTTACCGACAAAGATAACATCAGAATAGTTGTTTTTTTCCCTTTAATTCCTTTGTGTAGAACTCACAATTTACAGACTTTGTATTGAAGTTGCTTTGTTATACATCATTGTAGGCTTGTTTTGTATCTGTATACATGTGTGTGGTCAAACTGTAACAAAATAAACAACATAAATCAGATTACAGAATTAATACAAGTTACTTCACTTAGGTTACTGTATCACGTTATAAATTCAGGAAATCGTTAGGCTTAAGCTTTATATAGCTCAAAATACACTATTAGACATCTTTAAAACACTTTCGCTTTTCAATACAACTAAATAAGCCTACAATCATAGTCAAATAACAACTGCCTCACATTTGGCTTTTAGACGCTAATTATCCACCGCAATCTCAATTAACCTTAAGGTAAACTACTAATGACTTAAACAACAATAAAATATGCTCACCATGCTGGGATCAGGAAAGAATAAAAAAATGTAAAGTTTAAAGCCTTGTTATCTACATGAATCTCGTGCTGTGCATCGTCTCTCTTCCTTCTGAATGATTCAGAATCATATATGCTCTAAAGCATCGCATTCTTAAAGGGGCGGAACACAACATTCCGGGCCCCAAAGATTCTTAGAGGTCTTTCAAAACCAAAGGGGTAATGGTAAACTTTCATTATACTTGCAAGCGATCGAGCTCGCGTCAAATACATTTTATATTAATAAACATTAACTTTAGATACCAGTCAGCAATCGCAGGCAGTTTGTCAAATAAAAACATTTTCTGTCCATATAAAATAACTTGAAAAGTGTGTCAGGGCTTTGGTGTCAAATAAATACATTTCATATTTTTAGAAAAAAAAGTTACATTATACTTGCCAGCGATCTTCAGGAATTCACGTCAAATACGTTTTATATTAATAAACATTAATTTCAGATACCAGTCAGCAATCGCAGGCGGTTTGTCAAATAAAAACATTTTCATTTTATATAAAATAACTTGAAAATTGTCTCAGGGCTTTCGTGTCAAATAAATACATTTCATATTTTTGGTACACTCTAAAAAGTGCTGGGTTAAAAAATAACCCAACCTTAACCCAGCCGCTGGGTAACTATGGGACAGAACACGCGTTGGGTTGTTTTGACCCAAGTGCTGGGTTTAACCATTTGACCCAGAATGCTGGGTTGTTTATTTGACCCAACCAGTGTGTCAGGTTAACTGTGTTGCTGGGTTAAACATAACCTAAACATTGGGATATTTGTTGCCTTGCTACCTTTATATTTAATAAAAAATTAATTACCACATGAGAATTGTTTCAAACACTGTGCTATTAAAACTAAACCAAACAAAGTGTCCACTAAGTGTTCACAAAGTGACAGTACATATGACAATTTAAAACATGTTACAAGTGGCCACCAAAAAAAAAAAAAAAAAAAAAAAAAAAAAAAAAAAAAAAACTGTTGGCCTTACAAAAAAAAAAAAAAATTCACCCATGAAGACTTATGTCCATCAATATAATATACTGCAAGCTGGAGAAATTCCCAGGCAACGAGGCCGCTTCAGTGGCACGGCCCGTAACAAAGGCGAAGGTCTGGGATGTCGTTGTCTCGTCCCAAGGCACAAATCCACCATGCTGATCCCCACCTGTTACATATACGACACTTAGTCTTGAAGACACTTAAGCCTGAGAAAAATTCTTTTTAGAGGAAAATTTCAAACTGCACATTTTGTCTTTTACATCTGAACGCCTCATACAGTGGTGGCCAAAATGATTGGAACACTAGTATTTTCACCAGCTAAACAATTGTTTTAAGTCAGTGATTTCTATTTTTTTCTTCTAGACCATAAGAATAATACAGTGCAAACTGTGAAACTTATCTCAATCAAAACACATTGAAACACTTTCATATGAAAATTTCTTCATTTCTTTAATGAAATTGTAATAAAAGTAAATATAAATTATAATGGTATTAATGCAAATGAATCCCCACCCCCATTCAACTACTGCAGGTTAAGTTTAGGTGTGTGGTGGGATTCAGGGATGTAGAATATGCTCATGCAGAATAAGGCATCAGTATGTGCTTTAGAAGTACTAATTAACAGCCAATACTCAAACTAATAAGCAACTAGTTAAGTGTTACTGTACCATTGCATTTACCAGTTGATGTATCAAATACAGTTGAATTTTGTTTCTATAGTCATGTCACCCAGCTCTTAACGCACCTTTTCATCTTGCTGGACACAGGTAACAATTTGATCTGCAATTGTAGCCCAGTCTACCAAAAGTCTGCCTCTGTATGTAGCTTCCTGAAGTTTTGTGAAATCTGATCAAATAAAAATAAAATAAAATAAAATAAAATAAAATAAAATAAAATAAAATAAAATAAAGCTTTTAAATGTTAGATTGATTGCTTGATTTTATTGCCATACCAGTGTCTAATAAGACAAGAAAATGGAAAGTAGAGATTGCCAAGAAGAAAAGAGCAGAGTCATCAGTTGAAAAGCGCCCGGCCGCCCAGCAGAGATACAGCAAGCGTGCTAACTACAAAACAACCTAACATTAACACCAAGGACTGCTTTTGTGCAAATGTGTGCGAGCACAGAAATAGTCATATTGAAGATTTAAGCCACTACTGCCATAGCAAAATAGCTTCCAGTATTAAAAATCATTAAGAAACAACCTGAAGGACATAAAAGAGATACACTTACTTGTGAAAAATGAAGATGCCGATGACGTATTAAATCTGAGGTGATCCATATCAGGCCATATTCTTCCGCACTCTACAAAACATGTTAAAGCAGAATGTAGCCATTAGATATCAATATAAAAAGAGCTAATTGGGAGAAAAAAAAAAAACAAAAAGAATCCAAATTAAAAAAAAAAAAAAAAAAAAAAAAAAAAATATAAAAAAAACAAGCAGAATCCAAATTAAAAAAATAAAAAAAAATAAATATATATATATATATATATATATATACATATATATATATATATATATATATATATATATATATATATATATATATATATATATATATATATATATATAATAACACACTGTGTGCA
>NW_026127597.1:0-19736 GCF_022985175.1 Labeo rohita
AGACCAGCAGGTGAAAGCGGGCGTCCAGAAGGAAGACCCTGTCCTTCTCTTTCATATCGGACAGGGTCAACCAGAGATGTCTCTCCGCGGCCACAAGGGCTGCCATAGACCGCCCAATGGCACGGGCGGTCTCCTTAGTGGCGCGGAGAGACAAATCAGCGGTCCTCCTGAGCTCAGAGATATCACTATCCTTGATCTCCTCACCCTCATCCAACTCTTTGAGCAGGTCAGCCTGGTACGCCTGTAACACCGACATGGTGTGCAGACACGCACCAGCCTGACCCGCAGCCGTGTACCCCTTGCCCACCAGTGCTGAGGTGACTCGCAGCGGCTTGGAGGGCAAGACCGGAGCCTTCAGAGACGATGCAGACTCGGGGGACAGATAGCTCGCGAGCGTCTGTTCCACCCGAGGCATCGCTCTGTACCCTCGCTCATCCAACCCCGCCACATAACCGTAATTATAGGAAGCGGGGATGAACAAGCGGGACGAGAAGGGTGCATTCCACGATCTCGACACCTCAGTGTGGAGATCGGGAAAGAACGGAAGGCTCCGGCGCGCTGGAGGTGGTCGAGACCGCATAAATCTCTCGTCCAACTTACTTTTCTGCGGTTCGACTAATGGCTCGGCGGGCCAATCGATACTGAGCTTGGCCACCGCCCGAGTCACCACCTCCAGTAGCTCCTCGTACTGGGGAAACTGAGGTGCTGCAGCCTCATCCACACTCACCACATCAACCTCCTCGGAGGAAGATATGGCGAGCGTGGAGGCCGACCCCCGGGGGGAAGAAACCGCAGTGCGGGCTTCCGATCCCGAAGGCCGGGCAGCGGATCTGGTGGGTGAGGCAGAAGATAGGGGGTCACCCGTCTCCATACCCTCCACCAGATCCAGTTGCGAACCCCACGAGTGCAGCCGCCGCTCCGCCTCGGCGGAAGCGGGACCGGACCCGCGGGGAACGCTGATGAAGGACCCCTCCGCGGAGAAGAGGTCCTTCCGGGAGCGGAGCAGACGCATAGGTAATGCGTCGCAATGTGGGCAATCGGCCCGCTTGAGGGCCGATGCCGCATGCTCCGCTCCCAGGCAAGCAACGCATAGAGCATTTGTATCCCCGCTCGAGATGTAACGAGAGCAGGGAGGAACACACGCTCTAAAACCTGGCTTGCCAACGTTCTTAGTTTTTTCTTTAGCTTTGGACATACTGCCTCAAAATAAAATTGGTGCGAACTAGCAACCGAAAACGAGACAGCACAGACAAACACAGAGCGCTGCTGAAAGACAGAAGCTGACGCTCGTTCTGGCGCATGTGCTTTTATGCTTCCTGGTCAGTGACGTCACCCGCCTGTGACGTTTCGTTCTTCCATTGGTTTGATTGCACACGTGATTCAGAGCGCGGTCACGCTGAAGGCGTTCCCAAAACGTTTCGACGCGGCTCAAGTTCCTGAAGGGGAACACAATTATAGCAACCAAAGAACAAAAAAAAAAAAACTATACTACGAAAGTCAAGGGTCAAGAGCCCAGCTAAAGTAAACCCTGTTCGCTATTATGGTGAGGTCAAACAAAACTTTTTTTTTTTTTTTAAATAAAACATCTAAACCTCTGTTTAGATGTTCTCAAATAATATTTGTGGATATATGACAGAGTCATAGTCATAGTCAAGTCAAACTGTAATGTTTGTGGAGTTGTTTAATCAGAGATTTAATGTCTTTATTTATTTAAGTTCATTTTATCTTTGGCTGTGTCTGATTCTTGTGTTTCTCTTTCCTTCTGTGATTCTGCTTGTAAACAGCAGGTGTTGATCATTATTGGTCAATCATGACATAATGATCTCCTTAACTCCAACACTGTGTCAATGCTACTTGAACACTCTGTAGTGTGGAAACACATGAACACTGAGCAGGGTTTGTTTAACACTGGGAAATATTACATCAACTTTACCTGTTTCATTTACATAAGACTGATGCATTTGAATCACATTAAGTTTAATTGATTTGTTTAAATTAAAACTATGTAATCCAAATGCATGCAACTTTTGTGCGTAATTGAATTAAGTTAAGGGCTGAAATATTTTTTTGAGTGTAGGGGAGATCATGGAGATTACTGAACACAGCTGAAAGTATGGGGAAATTATGTAATGAGTTTCTGCTATGATTTGGTTTATACATTTCCATATGAAAATTTACCTGATGAAAGAGTATTGCATATGGTCATCTCCACAATGAGTCAGGTGAGCAGCATTGTACACTGTAAAAAATGTCTGTTAAAATAACAGTGAAATGCTGTAAAATCACAACATTAAAATACTGTAAATTGAATTACAGTGAAACATTGTATACTTTACAGTGTAATTTAGTAACATGTTAAACTAAATGTAACTGTAAATTCAACATCAAAATTATGTTTTTTAAACATACTTTCTCTGTGTAAAAGACATATTGATGTTATTTTGACAAACAAACACTGTTTTTGCAATACAATGCAATACAGTATAAATGGCAATGAAACTGTGTTAAAATTAAATTCTGTAGACTTAAATAAAAAAAAAAAGACCATGAATTTAACAGTAAAATACTGTAAAACGGTAAAATGCTGTAAAATTTACAGTGAACAGTGAAATTTACCGTAAACTGACATTCCCAGAATTCCCTATGTTACATTTTTTTTAAATTTGATGTTTTTTTGTTGAAATAACCCTTTCTTCTTAGTTTTTTCTTAGCTGTTTTGTACATTAGGGTTCTATGTTACATCTAATGTTGTTAAATTAATGTTTATGCATTATTTCAGTTTCATGTCTGTTACCATGATGGTGTTTAGTGTTTGTGTGAATCACACTGTGCACCTTCTATATATGTTAATTTTTAAAAGCTGTTTGTGATGAGCTTTGGTTCATCATTTGACTTTCTCATCACCACCTGCTTTTGGTGGTTATCAGTGTATTACAAAGGTACAAAAAAGATTTCAGTACTTCAATAGGTTGGTACATTAAAATTATATCAGAATAAAACTACGGTATTTACCTGTAAATTTAACTGAAAACCGTAAAACACAAAATGTTCAATGTAAAAAAAAATCCCGTAGTTTTTACGGAAAAAAACTGGCAGCTGGGGTTACCAGAACAATTCTGTAAAATATACAACAAAACAGTAATTGCTTTTACCGAATAACATGTAAATTTTACAGTATAAACCAGTAAATATAACAGAAGTCCAGTGTGTTATATGCTGGTTTAATCTGTAAAATGTACATGTTATTCGGTAAAAGCAATTACTGTTTTGTTGTATATTTTACGGAATTGTTCTGGTAACCCCAGCTGCCAGTTTTTTTTCCGTAAAAACTACGGGATTTTTTTTTACAGTGTACCTCTGATATGCAATACAGTGAAAAACTATAGATTACCTATTTCCAGCTGCTCCCAGGATATAACATATAAATATTACATCATAATACACAACTACTGTGCAAACACACATCCAATAGGGACTGGCTGCACACATGCACCTGCATTTTCAATACCTGGCCTGCATCCCAATGTGCATACTATCCATCCTAAATTCTATGTGGTAGTAGTAATTTTCAATACTATTTAGGGCAGATAGGGTGGATAATATCCACATTGGGACACAGGGTGGCACTCTCAGACACATGTACTCCCTGTTCCTGCTGCATCCTGTTCTTGTCTGTTGTGCTGCAGAGTGGCTTGTGTTTGTAGCTCCTTGTAGCTTCGTTTTTCTGTTGAAATCTCTCCTACTATCACTCTCCGTTGTTTGAAGTGATAATTATAGTTTAACTCACACCAAATTTCTGATAATAACCATCAAAAAATACTTATTGTTTTTCATGAAGCAGTCACACTCTGTCAGTTTAAATCTGGATTAAAGACCCATCTCTTTCATTTCTAGCATTTGTAGCATCTCTGGTGTAAATAAGAGATTACTTAATTGTGAGATCACGATAAACTGAAATGAGTGACAACTTTTTATGAAGGAAGCACTCTTTACACGCTTTCTTGGCTATAATCCACTCAGAATCTGAATCAGTTTGGTTTCTCATGATGCTAAGAGGAGCAGCAGCCGCTGAATCTGGGTTCACACTGCATGCTTTTCAAAGACATCTTATCGCTACAATTCTGTCTGATCTACGAACAACATGGGCCAGAATTGACATAGAAAATAACATAAAATCAAAACAACATAAGAGTGTTTTCACAGTGCTTTAGGTTTTATTACTGCAGATCTAAAACACATCACTGCAGAAAGAAGAGACACGGATCGTTACCACTATGTTTATTTAAATGGGGAGTCATCTCAATTATCACCAGTAAAGTATGGAGTGCCACAAGGATCTGTCCTAGGTTCTCTGCTATTTTCAGTATACATGCTGCCCCTTGGTAATATTATTAGAAAACACAGGAGAAGTTTCCATTTGTAAAATGGTGAGGGAGACGTGAAGCGGGCAGATCCATCTACAGAGCTTTATTGGTTTTAGACAGAGCCGTGGTCGCAAAACAGGCAGGGTCAGACATTGGCAAACAGGTATGTAGGAGCAAAACACAAGAGTAGTTTGTAAGGCTGGCGAAGGTTGATCAACGGCGAACGTAATCGAGGGGGCTAGGCAAAAGGGCTAATCTGAAATGACAGGCTAGAGTTCCAAAAGGCAGGCAGACTAAAAGATATAACAAGGCTAGAAATCCAAAACTCAGAGAACTTGGCTAAGGAATAACAATGAGGCTCCCTATGGCAGCTAACAACTATCTAATGCTCTGTGACTAGTGAGAGGAAGTCCAGGACTTAAATAGAGTCTCTGATTGGACGCAGATGATCAGTGCAGTGGCTGATGGGGAACGTAGTCTGGGCAACAGTCAGTGTAATGTGAATGTCAATGGAGTGAGAGGGTGACATCTGATGGTAAGCTGACCATTGTGATGATACCATGATACCATTGTTATGCTGATGATACTCAACTATATATCTCAATAAGACCAGATGAAACTTCTAAATTATTGAAGTTAACAGAGTGTGTTAAAAAAAAAAATCTTCTATTAAATTCAGATAAGACAGAGATATTACTTATTGGACCAAAAAAACATACACAGAATCTCTTAGATTGCAATTTGCAGTTAGACGGATGTACTGTTACTTTCACTACAGTCAAAAGTCTGGGTGTTATATTAGACAGCAACTTGTCATGTTATGTAAACAGCATTCTTCCATCTTGGAAACATTGTCAAGCTGTGAAACATGTTACCTGTTTCTGATGCAGAAAAGCTAGTCCACGCATTCATGACCTCTAGACTGGACTATTGTAATGCACTACTAGGTTCTCCTTGTCCTGCATCTTCAATAAACAAGCTACAGATAGTCCAAAATGCTGCTGGAGTCCTTACCAGGTCAAGAAAATATGATCATATTACCCCAATTTTACAGTCTCTGCACTACCTATTAGGTTCCGCATCAGCTATAAAATAGTACTTCTAACCTATAAGGTCTTTTTTTCACATTTGGCTCCCAAACTCTGCAATAACCTTGCTGATAACGTTTGGAGAGCAGACATACTCTCTCTGTTTAAATCTAGATTAAAGACTCATCTTTTTAGCAAAGCATTTTAATGCATCTCATAAACTTTTCCTGCAGTTATATCTGATCAAATGTTCATTATTAATCTTTTAGCTCTGGTTTAACAAATCTTCCTTTTCTTAGTTTGAACAGCAGCTATGCTAATTATGTTCCTATTTGTTCTCTGTTTCTGCCATGGGATTGACATCCTGTGGTAACTAGGAATTCACAAGCTTCAGTGTGGATCCAGAACACTTAAGAAGAGATGATGCCAACCCCACAGAGGACTTCAGATGATACCCTGAAACAACATACAGCACTACTGAATTTTGCTTTTGATTACAACATATAATTCATTACTGTTAACAGTGTTCATTGTGTGCTTGATTACGTCATCAACTGATTTTTACTGTACATCTCTGCCATATGTACATCAGCTTGACATAGTCACCAAATATATTGTGGAAACTTTAATTTTCTGTAAAGCTGCTTTGCAATTTATATAATGAAAAGTGCTATACAAATAAACTTGAATTGAATTGAACGATAATCTTCGGCTTCGACTTTTGTGTTCTCTTCACCGTGATGACTTCCTTAAGATCCATTTTTAGGCTTTGAAGCAAAGTCTCAAACCTTGACTCATTGTACAAATAAACAAACAAGTAAATGAATGAAAGAATGAATGAATGAAGAAAGGAAGGAAGTAGGGTCATAGAAATACACTCCTGAAGCGTTAGTCTCTAGTTTTGAAGGATCATCCTTTTCTCCTGTAACGCACGTTTATGTGTGCTGTCGTTTGTAATAAACTTCCGCAATTGGATTCAAACGCCGCCTCAGTGTCCGTGTTACATCTCCTTTATTTGAACATTTCACATGTTAATTTACTGAAAGTGTTGCTTTCTTGGTCTTTTTTTTTCTGTTAGGAGAATAAAAATGTTTGCGATGCATCTGTGATCAGTAATATTTAGTCATTACATTTCCTACCATTGTTCTAAACAAAGCAATACAGTTCTTGAGTGCTGAAGAACTATTTCATTAATGATTAAACAAAAAGCAATTTCAGCAAACGAGGCTTTGTTACGTCACACTGTTTCCATCCTTTACATTACAAACATTTTAGTATGAGAAATGATGATCTGGTGACACATGAATGAGTGTCTAATGATTTTAACTGATGTTTTTAATTAATATTAGTTCAATTTTTTTGAACTTTTTGAAATGGAGTCCTGGGTAAAGTTGTAAGAGTCTGGAGTGGAGTGCCCTCTAGCAAAGCTCACAGTCACTCCAGCTAGAGATTGTGACGCATGTCTCTTATTGCCATATATGGACAGTATTTCAGATACAGGTGCTGGTCATATAATTAGAATATCTTCAAAAGTTGATTTATTTCACTTATTCCGTTCGAGAAGTGAAAATTGTATAATTTTTACATTGATTCCACTCAGACTGATACATTTCAAGTGATTATTACTTTTAATTTTGATGAGTATAACTGACAACTAATGAAAACCCCAAATTCAGTATCTCAGAAAATTAGAATATTGTGAAAAGGTTCAGTATTGAAGACACCTGGTGCCACACTCTAATCAGCTAATTAACTCAAAACACCTGCAAAGGCCTTTAAATGGTCTTTCAGTCTAGTTCTGTAGGCGACACAATCATGGGGAAGATGCTGATTTGACAGTTGTCCAAAAGACGACCATTGACACCTTGCACAAGGAGGGCAAGACACAAAAGATCACTGCAAAAGAGGCTGGTGTTCACAGAGCTCTGTGTCCAAGCACATTAATAGAGAGGTGAAGGGAAGAAAAAGACGTGGTAGAAAAAAAGTATACAAGCAATAGGGATAACCACACCCTGGAGAGAACTGTGAAACAAAATGTGGGGGAGATTCACAAAGAGTGGACTGCAGCTGGAGTCAGTGCTTCAAGAACCACTACGCACAGACGTCTGCGAGACATGGGTTTCAGCTGTGGCATTCTTTGTATCAAGACACTCTTGAACAACAGACGGCGTCAGAAGCATCTCGCCTGGGCTAAAGACAAAAAGGACTGGACTGCTGCTGAGTGGTCCAAAGTTATGTTCTCTGATGAAAGTAAATTTTGCATTTCCTTTGGAAATCAGGGTCCCAGAGTCTGGAGGAAGAGAGGAGAGGCACAGAATCCACATTGCTTGAGGTCCAGTGTAAAGTTTCCACAGTCAGTGATGGTTTGGGGTGCCATGTCTGTGTATATGTCTAACGTGGCAGGGTAATTATATTCATATAACACAATATGTGTGAGACTCACTGCATTCAGTTGAAATAGTTTAATTTTCAACATATAGTATTGATGTATCAGTGGAGAAAAATCCTTATATCATACACAGAGAATATTAATTTTTTTTTTTTTTTTTTTTTTTTTTTTTTTTTCGGCCTGTCAGTAACACAGATAACACATGACAGTGTGTATGTGTAGCTATGTTATCATCATTCACGGCCATTTTTTTTTTTTTTTTTTTTTTTTTTTTTTTTTTTTTTTTATGTATTTAATTAATTTAATTTTATGTACCTTTTTATTTAACCATACTATTACAGACAAGACCGGGGGGATAGAGAAAACGGGGAAAAAAAATAAAATAAAATAAAATAAAAATTGGGGAGAAAGTCAACAGAAGAGGGGGAAAGAGAGAGAGAGAGAGAGAGAGAAGAAGAAAAAAAAAAGAAAAAAAAAAAAAAAAAAAAAAAAAAAAAAGGAGAAGGAGGATAGAGAAAGAGAGAAAGATCAAAAAAAAAGATAATCTGCTTCCATACCTGCTGACAAAAGGAGAAAACACAACAGCAGAGTAACTGCAGCAACAACCAACATCTATATAAATCACAGTAAATACTACATGTTAAATGTTATTGTGCAGCACACATAACTAATATTACAAAACATGTTTTGAAGCAACAGCAGATCAAGACAGTGTGTGTCTGTGAGCACCTGTTTTTACACCAATGTGAATGCTTGTGTGTACACCTGTGTGCACACCTGTGTGTGTGAGCGCGTTTGTGTTCATAAGGTTCTTCCATGTAAATGTTTAATAGTGTGTGTGGGGAACCACAGCCCCGCCCCGCAAGGTATGAAGCAGACATGGAGGAGACCCGGGCCCAAACATCCGGATGCCCCCCCGAGCACGAGAGTCCCAGGAGAACCACCGCAGGGACAACCGCGGCCCCCACCCAGAAAAGGGCAGAGGAGGGCCCGGAGGGGGATCATCCGGCAGCCACAATGCAGACGTCCCAGGGGGGCGTGGCGGCAAGCCCGCAGGTTCCGCCGGCAGCCGGCCACACCAGAGCAGACCGGCCCTGGGCCCGGCGATCCAAGGGCCCCCCACCCCCTAGCCGGGGCCCGCCAAGCAACCGCCGAGATCGGGCCAGCGCTCACCCGAGCATCCCGCCCCGGAGCGAGAAACCACCAACGCACCGGCGGCCGGGGGCATCCTCCACCGGCAGGGCGTGGTGGGGGGCCTGAGATGATGAGTGAGGCGGAGTCTAAGGCCTGACCTGACACATGGACATAGACAAACAGGCACACATATATACAAGCACACGTTCCCACCCTCATGCACGCAAACAAATATTCACGCACTCGCCCCACATGTAGACATACAAAAATGGACACAGTACCCACAATCACACTCCCCATTTGTACTCTATACTCCTGGATCCAGGCACCACTACCCCCAGAGGGGCAATCAGCGCCAGACCCCGGAGCTGAACCCTCTTCACTCTGGCGTGGAGACAGGAAGACCACCCCGGTACCCCGCAGCAGCAGAGAAGACCACCAGCCCAGACCCCGACCGGATGGCCAGCTCGTCCTCACAGCCCCCAGCCCCGGACAAAGAACAGAGAACAGGGGTGTGAAAAAAAAAAAAAAAAAAAAAAAAAAAGAAGACCCCATGCCTCACCTCACCCGCTCAAATGTAGTGTTGGTGTGTGTTGTTCTAAAGTGCTTTAAAACAGGGGAGGGGCAAGACACTAACCACCCTCCGCCAGCTCGTGTCAAATCGGCACCTCCCCAAGAGCCCTCAATGTCTATGTGTAACTTAAAAAGAGAATATTAATTATTAACTACAACACCGCTTTTTACAACCATTTACTTGAATGGTGAATTTCATTTTCTCCTGTTTTTATTTTTAATTTTTTTATTATAAGTTAGAAAGTCAGTTTAGACCCTTTTTGTTGTCATTGTTGTTCGTCAAATTCTTTTGTGTTTAGACTAGTTAGCTTTTTGTAGAAAAAGGGTTGTTTTTGTTTGGTTTGTTATTTTGGCCTTTGCCCAGCCCAGGACCCAATTTGCTTCCTTTTGTTTTGTGGTGATGGCAGTTTATGGGAGACTGGTAATAAACAGGTCAGGAGTTTTTGTGACAAATTAACTCCGGGGATATTTCTTTATTCCTACAGTCAGTCAAGTTTAGTCTGTTTCATAATGATCAGATTCCACACTTTGACTCTCACAAGTTCAGTCCATATAGTTCTGCTCAGGTTCTGCTTTTCTTCAGCCCATTCATTTCATCATAGAAATGTTTTACTTGTTTCTCCCTTTTTCAGCAGCACAGTTCTGATATTTATAGAATGTTTATTAATATTATTATTATTATCATATTTTTTTATAAAACAAAATTTAAAAAAGTCAGAATAATATTAACATTCTTATTTAAATGGTGAAATATTCACTTATATATTAGAAAATGGTATTTGTGTTTGAATAGATAGGAAAATAAAGACCAGTGAACAAAGCTGCATTTTGTATTAAGTTTAATATAATTGTTAAACTTCATAATAATAATAATAATAATAATAATAATAATAATAATAACAATAATAGTTTGAGTTAGTTTATTTCTATTTTATTTTCTTATTTTGATTTGTCACCTGCATTTCACTCCTTTGATTACTTTGGTGTACAGTGGCTATAAAAACTCTACACACCTTTGTTAAAACTGCAGCTTGTTCATATTTTTCCACCTTTCATGTAATATTGAAACCAACAAAATACACATAACAAAAAATAAAAACTTCTAAGGATAACAAAACGAAAAATTCAGCATTAGTCTCAGTTGTATATTTATAATTAGAGAAATTATATCTGGTCTGAGGGCTGTAATTATTTTAGTCAAAAATAGTCATTGACATGCAAATTTGTTCCTCAAACACAGATGTGCAAAGACTTCAAATATGAACGATTTGATTCTCTCCTGTGTGGCAGTAAAACATAAAACACAGAAAAGTTATTTATTTATTTTATTTGTTTATTTAACAGGGACATTGTACTTCAATAAAACATTTCTGTAAATGTACCAGAATTGGCCAAAGGCTATTTTTCATCCGTTGTCTCTGGACAGAATGTTACATGTCATCCTAAAAATAAAATAAAATAATAAAAAAAAAGAGATATGATTAGAATACAGGCTAAAATAATTTAATTGTAACACAATCCAAAACAATCTGTTAATAAAAACAATCAATAGAATATAACAAATAAAAACAAACAAATACATAAATGAATTAAACGTTTGTCACAGAAATGTTGTTTTGTCAGCACTTCTCATATTATTTAATTCTTAAAAAACATTTATCTGTCAGTTTGGATAAAAGCATCTGCTAAATGAATAAACAAATCTGACAAAACATTAGTCTAAAATTGCTATTGAAAACATTTCATGAACATTTCATGACAAGTTTGACCTGTTTCACAAACAATGCTTCATGTTAAAACAGAGCATAAACTTACAAAAACATGTCTAGAGTGATTCAAATCTGAAGTGAATCAAAGAGCAACGTCAAGCACTTCTGTCCTGTCATTGTTGAACCTTTAGTTTAATATTGAATTCAGAGCAAATAGAATCACAGCAACAGTTTCTTGTGAGGGCCAAAGAGTTTCATAAATGCTGTCATATACAGTGAAACTTTTGAAACAGACCTGTGAGATATTGTGTTTGATAAGTGTTGAAACAGCTGTTCTATTTCAACATTTACTGAAAAGAATACATTTCTGAACAACTGCTTCATTGTTTCTCTACACCAGAAACCATTTCAACTGGACAGATTCAGATTTCTGAGCCTGTTTGATTTGTTTCATTGAGCAGAATAACTCAGATTAACATGATGGTTCAGTTTGCATACTAAAGCATATTTTATTTCTAAAAATATTTTTTCAATTAATTATTTATTTTATTTATTTTGTACGAACATTGTTTAATTGTTGTACATAATGTATGAATTTATTTATTTGTTGTTGTTGTTGTTTTGATTGCTTTAATTTCTATTCCTAACTAAATAAATGATTCAGGCTGGTATTCTGAAGCAAGGAGGTGTAAACATAATTGTAGGAGCCATTTTAATGCAATTATATGTTTGTCCATTGGGTGGCATTTTGGCATGGTATATTAGGGCAATTAATTAATGTGCTTCATCATGCTACCTATGCCTTTCCATAAGGAATGGACTGAATATTTGTATTTTGTGAACTAGACAAAATGACACCACAGGAAGCTATCTGGAATCAATGTTTATTCATTGGAGCACAAAAAAGAAAGACACTGTTTGCTTCTTACATCTGTTATGCTCTGTACGCGTCAATTTGTTCACCCATATTACCAGTAGCAGCGGCTTAGTGTAAAGCTGCTACAGTAATAATAACACAGTAAAATCAATGAAAACAACAATAAATAAATAAATAAATAAGCAAATAAATAACTAAATAATAATAATAATAATAATAATGTATTCATTAAGCGGCAGACCCTGTTGAGGATTTATTGCATTCGTGATATAGGCTATTTGATTGTATATTTCTTGGGAATCAAAAATATAACTATGAATCATTATAGTTTTAAGATAGTTTATATATAAACTAGCTTAAAACTATAATGATTCATAGTTATATTTTTGATTCCCAAGAAATATACCTACGTTCAAAATATTTACATACAAAAGAGCGTTGACCTTAATATATATATATATATATATATATATATATATATATAAGAGCATTGACCTTAATATATATATATATATATATATATATATATATATATATATATATATTAAGGTCAACGCTCTTTTGTATGTAAATATTTTGAACGTAGATATATTGAACGCTTCAGTTTTCACACGGAATATTTGTGCTTGAAGAAACCCAGTATGCACTTTCAAGTCTGCGTTAGAATTAATAAAATAGTCTACGATTAAAATATTACAAGTGGCATCCTCAAGGATAAAACGTCGTAGAAACGACCATACGACGATACAACGAAGAACAAGTTTGACAAGTTCACTATTAGAGAGCTCAAGAGGAAAACATTACGTTTATTTTCTTCGGTAAATAGTAGGTTGAAAGTTTCTTTCTTTCAGCCTTCACATTTAATATATTTGAAATAAAAATGTGCATTTTTATCTAATCTGTGTAAGTTTGAGTAAATTCAAAGTGAAAGCGAAAGCAGTTCCTTGTCGTTGTTTGAATTGTTCAATCAGAACATTCTTCCTCGAACAGCATCAGTATGGCCTTTCAGGTCCGCATCAGGATTAATAAAAATAGGATTGATGAATTATCAGTGGCATCATCAAGGGAAGAATTTGAGAAGTTTACAATTAGAGATCTGAAGAGAAAAGCATTAAGCTTGTTTCCTAAAGTAGACGGTAGGTTAAAACTTTCTTCTGCCTTCACATTTCATGAATTTGAAATAGAAAATGTACATTTTATTGAATTAATCTGTTTGTTTTTCTTGTCAGATGTAAAACCAGATGTAAACCATCTGATAGTGTTGCTTTATGGAAATGAGCTGGAAGACCATCAGACATTTAAATCGTGCAACATTGAACATCTGTCTCTCCTGATAATCGTGCAGAAGTGTCTTGGTGGAGGAGGTATGACTGTTTCGCTCTTTGTTTTTCTTTCTTTAATATCCGTATTAATCCGTAAAGAGTAAGATTATTTCTTTATCCTGAACTCTAGCACTTTTGCATTTGAGAAGTTTTGTTGACAAGCATATTTCAGTCTCCTGTATTTTAAAGTAAATTTTGGTCTCCAACAAATATTTTCTGATTCTGTTTAATGTAAATGTAACTTTTGAGTGTGCGCGTGCGTGTGTGTGTGTATTGCCTGCTCTTCACCTAAAACAAAAAAATATATATATTTACAGAATAGTTTATAAATGAATATTTTACTAACATTAATACTCAGTTTAAATAAATATTTTTCTGCAGTGAAAATGATTTCCTTTGAAACAATTTTCACTCAGAAATTGCTAGTGAATTTCACAAATTACAAAGAAACGGCAAGTGACACTGAATTGAACTAGAAAATACACTCTTAAAAATAAAGGTTCTTTATCGGTATTGATGGTTCCATGAAGAACTGTGAACATCCATGGAATCTTTTAAATAAAGAATCTTTATACTCGAAAAAGGTTCTTTAGATTTGTAAATGTTCTTCAAAATGGTTATTTTAAGAACTGTTCACTGAAAGCTTCTTTTGGGAACCAAAAATGGTTCTTCTATGGCATCACTGCAAAAACACCCTTTTGGAAGTTTTATTTTTAAGAGCGTAGTTTGTCTTTTTATTTACAAATTCAAAAAGTCTCTGAATCTTCAAATACAGCAAGTTCATCGACAGCATTTGTGGCTTAATGTAGATCACCACTAAACATTATTTTGACTTATTTCTTTTTTTTTAAATAAATTTAAAAAAGAAATACAATAATAATAATAATAATAATAATAATAATAATAAATATTATTATGGGTTGTAGTGGGGAACATACAACTTACTGTTTTGCCTTCAGTGTCATGATGATGCACACTGTTATTGAAAAAAATGTCTCTCACTTTGATCTAAATTCAAATGAAAAAACTTTTTTAATTAAAATAAGTTTTATGCTTTCGTAAAATTATGCTTGCGCTGGAAATTCTATTTCCCAGTAAATTTTCTGATAAATGACATAACTGATCTGTTATTCCACACATCATAAATTTTAGTCAAAAGTTGAGTGAGTGAAACACTTCTTATCCCGAAACACTTCTTCAGGATTGAACATCTGTCTCTTTTTTATGTCATATTACATATACTGTATCTGCTGGAGGAGGAGTGATAACTTTTAGCATAATACACTCATAATTGTTCATGCAAATCTTTCTATGTGTTTGGCTACAACGTGGTCCTGAAGTTTATATCCCTGACACTTGACTTTTCCCTTGACTTTGTTTGGATGCCAAATGAATTTTACTGTTTATTATTCAGACATGGACACAAAGTAAATACTTTTAAATATACAAGTAATCCAGTGCTTCTGACAATGATGTGAAATTTTACTAAAGTGTATATATATTTATTCTTTGTGTTTGACTTTGTGTTTATCTTTTTCTCTCACAGGCCCAAGACATCCTGATGAAGGATTTCCCAGAACTAAATCCATGGAAAGATTGTTTTTGAAAATGTAGATTGTTTTTATGATGCAAAACTTGACACCTTTATCATATTTTTATTATTCTCTGGTAAACTAATTCGAATCTGACTTGAAGCTATAAGCACTTTAAAAATATTTACAACTTGGGATTAAAATAAATAAATACACTCTTTCTGTAGCCTGTTCTTAGTCAATATCATAAATATATTATACAAATAAAAGTCAATTTATTGATTACAATTTCTTTCTAGTAGTAGAAACATTTTACAAACACTATAACTATAAATATCAGCAAGTCTTCTGGGTTAGAGATACCTTTTAGATTTAATGAAGCAGCATCTAACACATCTGTCATTGTCCCACATATTTAAAGATTAATTAGCGTCACTTGCATCACTTCTCACCCACCACAACATACTTCATGTATTATGCTTATAAAGATGCTTTAATACATGTTTTCTTCTCTGCTTTGAGTGTAAATAAAATCAGAGTAATACAGTGATCTCCAGCCTAACACTGACAGTACTATGGATAAATATTATATCTCATCATACAAATGTTATATTCATTGTATAATAAATTAAGTATGTGCGTAACAGTCGCATCATTGCCCATATAAGGTCTTTCCTGGAAATAAAATTTAAGAAAAAGCATTATACTTGAGATATCAGCTACTGTGTATATGTCCAACATGGCAGGGTAATTATATTCATATAACAATATGTGTGAGACTCACTGCATTCAGTTGAAATAGTTTAATTTTCAACATATAGTATTGATGTATCAGTGGAGAAAAATCCTTATATCATACACAGAGAATATTAATTATTAACTACAACACCGCTTTTTACAACCATTTACTTGAATGGTGAATTTAATCCTGTTTTTATTTTTAATTTTTTTATTATAAGTTAGAAAGTCAGTTTAGACCCTTTTTGTTGTCATTGTTGTTCGTCAAATTCTTTTGTGTTTAGACTAGTTAGCTTTTTGTAGAAAAAGGGTTGTTTTTGTTTGGTTTGTTATTTTGGCCTTTGCCCAGCCCAGGACCCAATTTGCTTCCTTTTGTTTTGTGGTGATGGCAGTTTATGGGAGACTGGTAATAAACAGGTCAGGAGTTTTTGTGACAAATTAACTCCGGGGATATTTCTTTATTCCTACAGTCAGTCAAGTTTAGTCTGTTTCATAATGATCAGATTCCACACTTTGACTCTCACAAGTTCAGTCCATATAGTTCTGCTCAGGTTCTGCTTTTCTTCAGCCCATTCATTTCATCATAGAAATGTTTTACTTGTTTCTCCCTTTTTCAGCAGCACAGTTCTGATATTTATAGAATGTTTATTAATATTATTATTATTATCATATTTTTTTTATAAAACAAAATGTAAAAAAGTCAGAATAATATTAACATTCTTATTTAAATGGTGAAATATTCACTTATATATTAGAAAATGGTATTTGTGTTTGAATAGATAGGAAAATAAAGACCAGTGAACGAAGCTGCATTTTGTATTAAGTTTAATATAATTGTTAAACTTCATAATAATAATAATAATAATAATAATAATAATAATAATAATAATAACAACAATAATAGTTTGAGTTAGTTTATTTCTATTTTATTTTCTTATTTTGATTTGTCACCTGCATTTCACTCCTTTGATTACTTTGGTGTACAGTGGCTATAAAAACTCTACACACCTTTGTTAAAACTGCAGCTTGTTCATATTTTTCCACCTTTCATGTAATATTGAAACCAACAAAATACACATAACAAAAAATAAAAACTTCTAAGGATAACAAAACGAAAAATTCAGCATTAGTCTCAGTTGTATATTTATAATTAGAGAAATTATATCTGGTCTGAGGGCTGTAATTATTTTAGTCAAAAATAGTCATTGACATGCAAATTTGTTCCTCAAACACAGATGTGCAAAGACTTCAAATATGAACGATTTGATTCTCTCCTGTGTGGCAGTAAAACATGAAACACAGAAAAGTTATTTATTTATTTTATTTGTTTATTTAACAGGGACATTGTACTTCAATAAAACATTTCTGTAAATGTACCAGAATTGGCCAAAGGCTATTTTTCATTCGTTGTCTCTGGACAGAATGTTATAAGTCACCCTAAAAACAAGATGTGATTAGAATACATGCTAAAATAATTTAACCACATAACACAATTCACAATCTGTTAATAAAAACAATCAATAGAATATAACAAATAAAAACAAATACATAACACAGTCCAATAAATAAAATATACAATTTAAAAAAAAATACAATGTTGTTTTGTCAGCACTTCTCATATTATTTAGTTCTTTAAAAAACATTAACCTGTCAGTTTGGATAAAAGCATCTGCTAAATGAATAAATGTAAATCTGAAAAAACATTAGTCTAAAATTGCTATTAAAAACATTTCATGAACGTGTGTGTGTGTGTGTGTGTGTGTGTATGTACTTGTTTTTGCTACATTGTGGGGACCAAATGTCCCCACAAGGATAGTAAAACCTGAAATTTTTGAAATTGTGGGGACGGGCTTGTGGTCCCCATGGGTACAAAAGCTTATAAATCATACAGAATGAGTTTTTTTGAGAAAGTAAAAATGCATAAAGTTTTCTGTAAGGGTCAGGTTTAGGGTAAGGGGATAGAAAATACAGTGTGGACAGTATACAAACCATTGCACCTATGGAGAGTCCCCACAAAGATAATGAACCAGACGTGTGTGTGTGTGTGTGTGTGTAGAAGCTGAACCTTTAACCTACAAACTACAAAACACCTTAGAGGCTGAAGAAACAAGGTAACTAGGAAACATTTTGTTTGTTTTGTTTGTACAAGGAAATGAATCATCAAATACTGCAAGTTCACCTCAATGAACAGCATTTGTGACTTAATGTAGTATACCACAAAACATTATTTTGACATTTCTTCTTTAAAAACAAACAAACAAACAAGTAAATAATAGTGGGTTATAGTAAGGAACTCTGGTGAAAATGATATTTTTACAGTGAATACTCTGATCAATGACATGATTGTTCTGTTATTCCACACATCGGAAATTTTGTTCGGAAAGTTGAGTGAGGGAGACACTTGGCTTCTATGGAGGATGAGAAATATGGAGGCCAAAAAATGACTTGAGTATAAATAAATAAATACATACATAAATCCATAAATAAAAAATAAATAAATAAATGTAGATATGCATAAATGAATGAATGAATGAATAAATAATTCTGTCAAAAGTGTCATTTTTAATTGTGCTATGTGTGTATCATTTGTGTTAATACTACATTTATTTCTACATGTATTTATGCATTTCTACATTTATTTATTTCTGTATTTCCGTGTCCGTATGTTAATAAGGTCAGTGGTCCTAACCTCTCTTAATGCAGGATTGGTTAAACAGGATCACTATTGTTACAACTGTACTACTGTGGATACTACTAGTTGTGTTTAGGAAATGATATAGATAATGCACCAAGCCACTACCTTTTGTTTCGTTTGGAATGTGGAGTCGACGATTTAGTTCAGCTCAGTGCTGATATGGATTTAGACCTTGATCTAGTTCACTGGGCTCGCTAGTGTTATGGTTTAACTGGTGACCATGTTATCTGGTGAACAACCACATCAGATTTGCCAGTTCTGGAAGCAAAACTGACGTGATATTAACGTGTGTTGTCAGTGTATGTACAAATCTACCCTATAATGATAAAAATCCATGCAGTGGTTTTTAGTTCATCTGTAAAAATAATATCCCCTTTTTCAAATCGAGCCATGAGAATGTTGGTGTGGCGTCACACACACAGAGGCCACTCCCACAATAGTAGATTGACATGAGTGTCTTACCTCAGACCCACCTTAAATCAGCTGTAACAGTCCAGTATCCTCCAATGTTTGGATGCTGGAGCAGGGATGAAAGTTAAACAAGAATACCTCCGACTGAGGTGTTGTGTTGCTGGATGTAATAATGAACATAGTGCTCGTCATTTACTCCCGACATCTGAGCCGCTGAAGATCCAGTGGATTACGTTTGTTTGTGAAGGGAATGCGCCTCCCGATCTACATATATCCATTTATTTTCCCGCGAATCATTTGTAATCCAGCTTCACCTATAGCAGAAGTGAGTATACAGGGTTTTTTAATGAATCTTTGTCATTGCCTTTCCTAATAACATGCTAGTTAGCAAGTATAGCGGCTAAATGCGGCTAAAGTAAACAGGCTCGTCACTCCACAGAGAGAAGAGAGGGGCAGGGCAAGCAGAGCTCATTAACATTTAAAGCAACCTCGACCAGAACAGGATGATTTTTGCAGAGCTGATTTTGGCAAGGTAAAAAGGGCGTTGTTTTAAAACTTTAAAACTTCCATCACTTGTATCAGAGTCCATTTCTGTCACTGTTCCCATTTTTATTGGAGAGCACCAGTGATATCATACACATATGATGAGATGGTCTTTCCTGGCTGGTGGCATTCTGAAATAAAAAAATATATTTCATTATAGTATAATTTAAAAGTAAAGAACTCACACATTTACAGAATTATCGTACCCCTAATACATTATAAGGGTATTCTTAAGGCATTATAATGAATGCATAATGCATTATTAAAAACCTTATAATATGTTATATCACCTTATAAATAATTATAACAACAATAATGATACAATTTTAATGCTTACGCATTTGTGGTTATAACTTTTAAGATCATGATTATTTATAGCACACAATGAACACCATATTAAATCTTATTTCACATTTATAAT
>NW_026127598.1:0-19720 GCF_022985175.1 Labeo rohita
TTTTAAGCATAATTACTTGAGTTTGTTTTTCTTTATCATTTTATAACAAATAATGTGTGGCCATCGCATGCAAAATTATACATTCAATTATAAAAATCTATCAGACATAAATGTATATTCTATATTCTATATAGAAATAGAAATATATTCTAATATATTCTAAATAGAAATCACGAGCACATTGTTACAAAAATAAATGTACTGAACATACGAATGTGCATATTCTTTTTCTTTGTACTTCAGTATTGATTTTCCTATTGTTAAAATCTGTATCTAAAACGCTAAGTGTGATACACAATAGCAGTCAGTGAGACACAGCTGACATAGCTATACTGCATAGTATACACCTTATTTTTGCCATAAGAGTGGGGGTGGCCGTTTGTAAATTTAATGTGTCCAGCTTCCGGTCTCATCCATGTCCAGCTATGTTTATCTGTACAAAACAGCTTGTTTTGCTGCTTGATATTGCAAATTGGTGTGTCTTACCCTATTATTTTAATGTATTATCTTAATTATGAACACAGTAGTTTGTAGTGCAAACTTTTTTACCGTTTACGCCACTTCAGTATTCCTCTCGTTATTTCTCTATTGCAGATTATGTACAGGAAGTCTAACATATTACCAGAAAACAGCTTACTTCCGCATTAAGAAATTAGGTGGATAGTAGGCAGTGAGTGGCAGTAAAGAACTAATACAGCTCACATAATAACAAAATAACAATAATAATTATAATCTATAATATTAGCTTGTTACTAGCATTATTAGCAAGTTACTAGCAGATTCTAGTCTTTCTAATATGATTAGCATGTTGTTACCATGTTATTAGCATAATTAGCCAGTTACCAGCACATTACTAGCATGATTAGCAGGTTACTAGCATGTTGCTAGTCTGTTTCTAACATGATTCTCATGTTGTTAGCATGATATTAGCATAATTAGCCTGTTACTGGCATGATTAACAAGTTACTAGCATGTTACTAGTCTGTTTCTAACATGATTAGCATGTTGCTAGTATGATATTAGCATGAAACATGCTAACAACTTGCTAATCATGCTAGAAACATGCTAGCTACTTACTAATCATGTTAGAAACATGGTATCAAGATGCTAGCAACTGGCTAATCATGCTAATATGGTAAAAACATGCTAATTATGTTAGAAACAGACTAGCAACATGCTAGTAACTGTTAATTTAACACGATTAGCAAGTTCCTAGCATGTTTCTAGCATGATTAACATGTTATTATCATGTTGTTAGCATGATTAGCAAGTTACTAGCATGCTGTTACCATGATTTTAGCATTATTAGAAAGTTACTAGCATGTTACTAACATGTTTCTAACATGATTAGCAAGTTACTAGCATTTTATCATCATGATTTTACCATGATTAGCAAGTTACTAGCATGTTTAGCATGTGATCCGTAAGATTCTAACATAATTAGCAAAGTTACTAATAAGATTAACTTGTTATTAGCATTGTTGTTAGCATGATACTAGCATGAATAAGAAGTTACTAGCATGTTTCTAGCATGATTAGCAAGTTACTAGCATGTTACTACTATATTCCTAGCATGATTAACATATTACTAACATGTTGTTAGCATGATTACCAAGTTGTTAGCATGTTGCTAGCATGTTTCTACCATGATTAGCAAAGTTGCTAGCATGTTTCTAGCATGATTAACAAAGTTGCTAACATGATTCTGGTTGCTAGCCATAGATAAATAGATAGATAGATAGATAGATAGGGTTAAATGATAGATAGATAGATAGATAGATAGATAGATAGATAGATAGATAGATAGATAGGGTTAGATGATAGATAGATAGATAGATAGATAGATAGATAGATAGGGTTAGATGATAGATAGATAGATAGATAGATAGATAGATAGATAGATAGATAGATAGATAGATAGATAGATAGGGTTAGATGATAGATAGATAGATAGATAGATAGATAGATAGATAGGTTAGATGATAGATAGATAGATAGATAGATAGATAGATAGATAGATAGATAGATAGATAGATAGATAGATAGATTAGATAGATAGATAGATAATAGATAGATAGATAGATAGATAGATAGATAGATAGATAGATAGATAGATAGATAGATAGATAGATAGATAAGGTTAGATGATAGATAGATAGATAGATAGATAGATAGATAGATAGATAGATAGATAGATAGATAGATAAGATAGATGATAGATAGATAGATAGATAGATAGATAGATAGATAGATAGATAGATAGATAGATAGATTAGATGATAGATAGATAGATAGATAGATAGATAGATAAGGTTAGATGATAGATAGATAGATAGATAGATAGATAAGGTTAGATGATAGATAGATAGATAGATAGATAGATAGATAGATAGATAGATAGATAGATAGATAGATAGATAGTTTGATGATAGATAGATAGATAGATAGATAGATAGATAGATAAGATAGATAGATAGATAGATAGATAGATAGATAGATAGATAGATAAGGTTTGAAGATAGATAGATAGATAGATAGATAGATAGATAGATAGATAGATAAATAAGGTTTGAAGATAGATAGATAGATAGATAGATAGATAAGGTTTGAAGATAGATAGATAGATAGGTTAGATGATAGATAGATAGATAGATAGATAGATAGATAAGTTTAGATGATAGATAGATAGATAAGTTTAGATGATAGATAGATAGATAGATAGATATAGATTTAGATAGATAGATAGATAGATAGATAGAATGATAGATAGATAGATAAGGTTAGATGATAGATAGATAGATAAGTTTAGATGATAGATAGATAGATAGATAGATAGATTAGATGATAGATAGATAGATAGATAGATAGATAGATAGATAAGGTTAGATGATAGATAGATAGATAGATAGATAGATAGATAGATAGATAGATAGATAGATAATAGTTTGATAGATAGATAGATAGATAGATAGATAGATAGATAGATAGATAGATAAGGTTTGAAGATAGATAGATAGATAGATAGATAGATAGATAGATAAATAAGGTTTGAAGATAGATAGATAGATAGATAGATAGATAGATAGATAGATAAGGTTTGAAGATAGATAGATAGATAGATAGATAGATAGATAGATAGATAGATAGATAGGTTAGATGATAGATAGATAGATAGATAGATAAGTTTAGATGATAGATAGATAGATAAGTTTAGATGATAGATAGATAGATAGATAGATAGATAGATAGATAAGTTTAGATGATAGATAGATAGATAGATAGATAGATAGATAGATAAGGTTAGATGATAGATAGATAGATAAGTTTAGATGATAGATAGATAGATAGATAGATAAGTTTAGATGATAGATAGATAGATAGATAGATAGATAGATAGATAGATAGGTTAGATGATAGATAGATAGATAAGTTTAGATGATAGATAGATAGATAGATAGATAGATAGATAAGGTTTGAAGATAGATAGATAGATAGATAGATAGATAGATAGATAGATAGATAGATAGATAGATAGATAGATAGATAAGGTTTGAAGATAGATAGATAGATAGATAGATAGATAGATAAATAAGGTTTGAAGATAGATAGATAGATAGATAGATAGATAGATAGATAGATAGATAGATAGATAGATAGATAAGGTTTGAAGATAGATAGATAGATAGATTAGTTATTAGTTAGAAAGAACATAGATATCTTAAAGCTTAATTGAGTATCAATGGCTTCTAGCAGTTTACATTAAACATAGTTCAAACAGACATGGACTTTTGGTCAATGAAAGTCTATGGGACTTTTTATGATTTTTAATATTAATTTTTAAGAAAACCGTAACTCAAACCAGTCTGAAAAGATATAGCACACTAAGTCAGAACAGTATGAAGATCTGACCCGAGTTTGGAGTATGTAGCTTGAACGGTCTAGGAGGAGTAGGTGTCCAAAAAATTTGCGTTAAGAAAAATAAGAAGAAGAAGAATAATAATAAGTTTAAATACAATTTCAGTAAGTTGGCTTTCCCAAGCCAACTTAATAAGTTTAAATACAATTTCAGTAAGTTGGCTTTCCCAAGCCAACTTAATAATAAGTTTAAATACAATTTCAGTAAGTTGGCTTTCCCAAGCCAACTTAATAAGTTTAAATAGGATTTCAGTAAGTTGGCTTTTCCAAGCCAACTTAACTAAAGTCATTTTAGGATGATATCAGTTGAAATGGCTGAAAAACCATAATTACAACCAATAATATAATTTAATGGCTTATCACTTTTGACCAATAGGTGGTGCTGTTTTCAAATTGATGTGACGTGTTCTGTGTGAAATGACAATGACACACACAAAGTTTGCCGTCATTATGTCAAAGCTTTGCAGAGATACAGCCTCAGATGTAGTTTGGCATCTTTCCAGCAAATTTGTTGATGCGCTAAACGAAAACGGTTTCGTATATCGACACGAAATTCATAACTTTTTGCCAGCACAGTCTGAAGATGATTTGAGTCAAATTTGGTGAAAATCGGACTAACAGTTTGGGAGGAGTTCGAAAAAGTAGGTTTTCTACATTAATCAAAAAGGCGGACAGGAAGTTATAAACACATATCTGAAAACCAAAAGTTTGATGTTTTTGAATTTTTGTGAATTTATATTTCTGCATTTTATATTTTGTGAATTGTGAATTTATATTTCTGCATAATTTTAAAAAAAACTATGAATTGAAATCAGTGAATTAATAAAAACATTAAGATACATCTGTAAATATGTTGTATGATAATTAACAGACATGTCACACCATCAGTTAAAATCAACTATTACAACATGTAAAAAGTCTTAAAAAGTTTAATGTAACACTCAGATGAATCAAGTTTAGAAAATGGCCAGATATTATATGTATAAACAAATATCCTTGAAAGCTGCATGCAAATATTCATAACATCATTGAGATGAAGATACATTTTTGCTGTAATTTGGTCTTTTATTAGTAGAGAGTATTTTATTCACTATTTCCTCTCAGTGCTGTAAGTTCTTCCTCCCTGCAAAATAATTCAACAAAATCATTTACTGAGCTCTCATGACTAAAGACTTTGTTCCAGATCAATGTGAATCATCTCAAAAACTCACCAGCTCTTCTTGCACAGATGATCTGAAGAAGAATCACAGTAGGAGCAGCAAACACTGCAAACTCAACAATAATCACAATCACTGCAGGAAAGATGAGACACACAATCAAGAGAAAAAAAAAAAGACTCAATCTGTGAAAATAGAAATGAAATCAAAGGTATAAAACAACAAACAGTGCAAAGACGTGTCGTACCTCTGATCATATTGATCCAGCAGTCCAACTGTCTTCAGTTTGTGCTGGATCTGTGATAATGGACATATAAACCAAACATCATCATCATCATCATCATCATCATACTTGAGCTTCACATCACAGAAATGATAAATGAACTTGTGCTGCTTCATGAGTTCATCATCTATTATCATGTTCTCAAGGTGTCAGAGAGTAACTGTACACATGTATTTCAAAGAAAATGTGAAGATATTCTTATAAATATGTAGATGTATATTTTAAGTGCTGCTACTGCTGAGATGTAAAGTGTTTTTCTTTTCTTTTTGTCTTTTTATCTATTATACGACTGTTTGTTTTGGATTGAGTTGTGGAGCCCAGGAAGACTAGAAACCACTTTGTAGAAGCAAACAGGATCCAAATAAACAATAAAACACATAATTACATTAAAAAGCCTGTAGTGTGATGTAAACATGTAAACCCAGTCAGTTATGTGTTAAATAAACAGTCAGCAAAGAAAATCACTCACTGCTCTTGACTGAATCACTTTTGGATCTTTAATAAGAATCGATTCACATTTGATTCATACAGTGAAGACTATGCAGTGTTTTAGTTTTACTCAGTATATAATTATATATACAATTTCTGTCGCATTTCTTACTACATGTTAAATAAAGCTAAAAACACTTAAATTAAATGTTTATTTAATTTTTAATTTTGCTCCATTGTGTTGGTAATTTGCTTCTTTGTTATAATTTTTAATTACAATAATAAAAATGTTGGCAGAGGCTGTTTACACTAACTCCACCCAACAACATGTGATTGGGATTGACAACATTACAAAAGACAGTTATTAATCAACAAGTGTCAATGACACAGATGGTAAAGTGTATGTGATGCTTCTTTTGACGTGATCAACCAGGGTTCGATTTCACCTTTTGGCAAACTTTTTTTCTCTCTTTTCAAATTTCATATCACATCAGAAAAGCATTATTTTTTAATAAAAAATGAAGGAAATAATCAAAAAGTTGAAAATAAAGTATCGGGTAGGGTTAGAATAGGTGTAGGGAAGACTTTATTTTCCCAATACGGTGGCATCCATTTAATAATCTGAATTAAAATTAAATTTTACACTCTATAAGTTATTACTGCATACTGTTTTATAATGTACTACAATACTGAGGTGCAGATATTGCCACTATTTGCAATAAGTAGAATAAATAGAAAATCCTGCTATTTTAACATAGTGCAAATACAATCTATAGCTATTTGCACTTAGTGTAAATAACATCTAATTGATGTTCACACTTAGTGTAAATATCTGCTGCCTGAAAGAAAATGGGAGTGTCTATTTAAACTAAATGCAAATAGCCCTTTTTTTATTTATTTTTTTTTTTTTTTTTTTTTGGAAAAGCTATTTACACTAAATAAACTACTTATAATATAAATATCAGAAAATCCTGTTATTTGCACTTAGTGAAAATAGCCACTGCCAAAAAAAAAAAAAAAAAAAAAAAAAACAATAAAATATATGATATATATCACTATTGTAAAATAAAATGCCTTATACCACGAAATATGATTTCACACCCTGAAAACTGCTGGTTTGGCAACCCAGCGCTGGGTAAATATTAGACAGAACACATGCTGGGTTACTTTGACTCTTTAACTATCTAGTTAACTATTGTTTAATTACCATTAAAAATAAAAATAATAAAAAATAAATTAAATAAATAAATAAATATTAACAGGGGCTGGAAATTAAAAATCAAACACAAAATTACTAGAGACCACAACAATAATCAAAAGGTGAACATTTAATAATAAGGACAATAACAGCCATGGACAAAAATATAAGACAAATTGAATTTATTTGAGTGAATACAGCATAGATTACAATATTACATACATTCAATTTGTTTAATGAGAATTTTAGAAAAAAAAAAAAATTTAATTCAATGTAACATTTAAACATTTTAATTCAAGTGTGTTCAACTGTTCTCTGTAATCTGAGTCGTGATGGGCTGCTGTTCACCGGGGGAACTGTGAATGTCAGGCCGTCGCCTCATGTTTGACTCATAGTTGAAAGATGTTGTGACTGACTCCATAACCTGCCCATAAACAAACAGTACTGACATTAGAGAACATACTTTAACAACAAAATAAATTACATTCAGTGTTATAATGAATAAAATTATTTTATATTATGCAAGAAAAATTACATTTCCATCATGTGAAACTCATTCAACAGACTGAAATCTCATTCTTGTATGTTGTGTTGCATACAATAATATCATTTACAGCACAGTAAAGAGTTTATAAATGAAATAAAATGTTTACAAACCTTTATTTCTCTGAAGAAGTGCACCAATCAGGCGGCGATGAGAACCGCTCTCTCCTGTAGAGGATGAAAAAAGCCTGTGCTCTGACCGTAACTCAACAGCTGAAGTAAGTCTGTGTTGGGTTGTTTCGTTGGAGGGAGGGGGGGGGTGTATAGTTTCGGCGGTCAGTGAGATTGACCAAGACACTAATGACTGTAACACAAAAACTACCCAACACTGGAAAAAAAAACAACCCCCAGCATATCAACCAACAGACTCAACCCAGCGTTTGGGTGGAAAAAATAACCCAGCATTTTAAGATTGTACAATCCATAATTAAGATGTCAGAAGTAGAGAAACTTGAAGGTTGAAAAAAAACTCTGAAGGTTAAAAAAAAAAAAAAAAAAGTTGTATAGGTTTGTTTTACCTGACAATGTTATAATTAAAATGAAATATTTAGTTTTAGTAGGATTTTTTTTTTTCAGACTGATGCTCTTTGTATACAGTTTACAATCACAAAACCAGCTAATCATACTGACTTCAGTTCAAATCTGCAGCTAACAGATCATATGCAGTGAACAAATAAAACACTGTTTATCATTGCATTAACATCAGCACTTCCATGTTCACTGCATTAAACAACAAACACCATCATTATCATCTACAACCAAACCACGAGCTCCACCCTTCAGCACAATGAAAACCACAAAACTTCAACAACACAAACTCCTCAAAACACCAGAAACAACATTTGAACATTAAACACAAACAGATTTACCTTTACTCAAAATGCATAATATAACACTTAATTTTCATCACTTTATTTCAACTCTTTCGATTTTACTTAAGTCATTATGTGCATTTGTTAAAAAAAAAAAAAAAAACATCGGCAAGAGTCAAAATCATATTTTATTTAGTTGACAAACAAGATAACTGTAATGACAGGACAGGGAGGGTCGATAACCAAACAAACAGTAATATCCAGGGCAAGGCGAGAGCGTAAATCCAATAAACAGGCAGAATCCAAAACCAGAGAGAGCAGTCCGAAAAGTAACAAATAAACAAGGAAAGGAAACCAGACAGAACTATCGCAAAAACTGTGGCAAAAACAAAGACAAAACTATGATAAGAAACCAAACCGTGAAAATAAAAAAAACAGGGCAATGAAAACAGGAAAACGCTTGGTAGAGTCCGCTATAGCAAAACAATACTTCGCCAAGTCAGGTTGAAAATGGCCTCCTTTTATGTCTACCAAACAGGAAGTTACCAATGAAGCAGCAGAGGGAGCAGCAACAGTCAGTCAGTGGGTGAGGGCTCTTTCTGCTGGCGTGGCATTACAGACATTCATTAGACATTCGGTTTCATACTAATTAAACTCTTTGTGACTGTTGTTCGGAGCCCAAACTAATTCAGACAGAAATATATGTCCTTTATGTTGCACAAGGCTTAATTTTTTTTTAAGGAAAAAAATAATAATAATAATAGTACAAAACATAATAAATAAATAAATAAATAAATAAATAAAAACACGAATTAAACAATTTAACTACATGACATTATACTATAAACCCACTACTAAAATGTTCAGTTCAAAAAATAAAAATAAAATAAAAAGATCCTGTTATTGCACAGGTAACAATTTAACTGTAAAATATTCAGAATATTATTTCCTATAATGCACAATGATTGTTTCTTTTCTGATTATGCCTTTATTATTTTTATATATGGTACTGAAACCATATTTTTGATATGTTTAATATACTGTACCTACTTAAATTCATTCAACTTTGCCACTGTTTAAGATAAAGGTATCAAATCAAATGTAAAAATCTTAGAATATTATTCCCTATAATACACAAGGCTTGTTTTTCAGATTATTAACCTGATTTTTATCCAGTACTGAACCCATTTAAATCCATTAAACTTGAACAACATTTGATCTAAACATATCAAACCACCTGTAAATTACTCTGAATATTATTCTGCATGATGCACAAAGCTTATTTTATGATTATTAAACTTTTTATATACTTTTATTAAACTTTTATATCATATTCAGATATATTACTTTGCAGTTGGTTTAATAACTTTAGTGGAAACTGTGTTGTTGTAGTTTAATGGATTTGTATCTGTTCAGTAATAGATGAAAAATAAGCAAAATAATAATATAAAAACAGGCCTTGTGTATCATAAGGTTCTTAATGTTTGACAGAGACTTTTTTTTTTTTGACAAGATCTTCTAGTGCAGAACAATGTAAAGGTAACAACATATCGTAAGTAAAAATAAAATAAAATAATAAAAAGACATAACACAAAAATAAAACCACAGTATGGAAGGTAAATATTGAAAGTACACAAAAGGCATGATTACAAATAATATGGATTAGAAGATGCAAAAGTTTCTAAAGGTCATCTGAAAATTTCTTTTAAAATTAACATTAGTTTATCTTGTATATCTTGACAAAGGCTTCCTGCTGAAACATTGGTTAATTAAAGTAGTTTATTTGTGAGTGAGTGTGTGGTTGTATGTTCTCTCCACACAAATGTACCTTTTGTAACATATCAGTTAAAGATATTGAACATTTATTTTTCTGTTGCCCTTGCTCTATTTCATTTTGGGTTGATTTTAAAATAGACATAAAAATAAATAAATAAATAAATAAATAAAAATAAATAAATAAAGCCATTAATTTAGAACCTCATGATATTTTACTTTGTTTTCAAAACCCATATTTTTCTGTTAAACAAAATTACATTATTAATCTGTTAATTGTCTTAGCAAAGTTTTATTTTCATAATAAAAAAAATATATAATAATAATAATAAAAATACAATTAGGTACTAATTTGTACTGTTTAAGGTAAATACGATATGTATTTTTGCACCTTAGTGTACCACTCCAGTGACAGCATAGTTTTTTTTTTTTATTATTATTATATTATGTTTATATTAAGTTCTTTCATTTTAATGGCAAAGAAAAAATATTATATTGCCATTAATGTGAAAGAACTGAACCTAAACGTGTGTGATACAAATGCTCATTTTAGAAGAACATTTCAGACTGAACTTAAGGGCTTTCCCATTTTTCCCATACTAATGGCATAATCTGATAAATTAGTCCCGTGTATCATAAGGAATATTATTTTCCGTAATTTACACATGATTTGATACCTTTTAGGGTTGCACAATGTACTGGTACTACGGTAGTATCACGATACTAAAGCTTAAAAATACCCGCGGTGCCATTGCATTTTTTAAACGGTAGTATCGTCCATACGGTAGTAAAGTAACATATGTTGTATGCACGGCAGGAACACTGTTTAAAACCTTCATTTGAACATGCACACCAGCAGAAACATTACAAGTTAATTGCCAAAATGTCTTTCTGCTGTGCTTTGTGTAGTACATGCTGTGTGTAGCTTTATGTGCTATTCAGTGTTTCCTGACGCTTCAGTTCAGCTTGAAATGAGACGTTGCACTTGCACATCGTTGTTCATGCTGCAGTTTATCAGAAGAGAGGGTCTGATTCAGACCGTCTGATGTTATTTAAAAAAATAACATAAAAAAAAAAAAATATATATATATATATATATATATATATATATATATATATATATATATATATATATATATATATATATAACATTTAAATGAATATGTTTTAATATACAATCTGCTAATTTGGAAATTTCAGGATATGCAAGCAAAAATGCTCCTGACAGTTCAGCAGTATGACACGAGCAAGAGTTAAAAGTGCTGTTTTTGTTTAGTTTCTGTGTTCGAATATGAATCAGCGTTGGCTTGAGTGAATCACTGATACACTAAGACATTCATAAAAACAGTCATTTGATTCACTCCTGAAGGATTCAGTTGTTCTGAAAGAATCGTTTAAATGACTCAGTGATTCAGTCATGAACACTTGCTGTCACCTGCTGGCAGTTTTAAGTTTCCCATCATATTACATTCTTTTCATACATATTTCTATATTCAGAGTTTTGTATTTAAAACATTAATCTCATAACATTATTTATGCAATTATAAATACAGTTTAAATGTATAAATACCACATTTAAATGTCACTTCATGCAGCCTCTGTGCAGTGCAAGATTTTTGTTTACATGATTTCATGGATAACAATAGCCAGTCTTTTGCATTAATTAAGTATTCAGAGAAAAATTATTTCTGTTTTCATTTACATCTTTTTATTCATGAAATTTTGATTCATTTTGTAGAATTTCATTTTAAATTAACAGAATACTGCATGGTATCGTAATGCTACTTGTTATCATGAAACATCATCTGGTATAGTACCGTTAGTCTTTTTTATGGTATCGTGACAACCCTAATATCTTTATCTTAAACAGTGACAGAGTTTAATGAATTTCAGTAGGTATATGGTTTTAGTACCAAATATAAAAATAATAAAGACATAATCAAAAACAAAACAAAACAAAACAAAACAAAACAAAAAAGCCTTGTGCATTATAGGGAATAATATTCTGACTATTTTAGTTAAATTGATACTTTTAGATCAAGCAGTGTTGTCATTTAATGGATTTATATCATTGCATACATTAAAAGTTGTGTAAGTTTATAACAAAACACATAAAAGGCTCATTATAAAAACGGAGCCTTGTGCAATAACAGGGATGTTTTTTAGTTTTGGTTTTATAGTATAATGTCATGTAGTTAAATGGTCTCTTTCACTTTATTTACCAATATTTCACATTATTTCTGAATGTAATAATAAAATGTGATTTATACACCGATAAACACACTCAACAATACAAGACTGACCTGGTTTGACTTATTTTTTTGTAAAATACAGCACACTGCAAATAGATACTGTTTGCACAAAAAATAAATAAATAAAAATAAAATAAAATAATAAATAAATAAATAAAAACTATTATGTTCAACACTCAGCCACATTAAGTTCAACTTGAATCACTGTTATAAGTCCTGCTGTAGAATATAACCATCATATTTTAACTCTGATCATCACATTAAATAAAAAAACTCTTTGCTGTCAAGTTTCAGTTTCTTCATTATTACTGTTACACTTGACTGCAGTTCATTATTTTGCAGCAGAGCTTTGAGTTTCTCTTCTGTCAGACTGAAAGAAGCTTTTATACATCAGTTTGTTCTGCTTCAGTGATATTAATAGTCATCAGTGTTACTGACATTATAAAGGTCTAAAACTGATTGATGAGATTGTTTTCTCACCTGAACTCTTGAAAGTATACAGGTCCTTTTCAAAAAATTAGCATATTGTGATAAAGTTCATTATTTTCTGTAATGTACTGATAAACATTAGACTTTCATACATTTTAGATTCATTACACACAACTGAAGTAGTTTCAAGCCTTTTATTGTTTTAATATTGATGATTTTGGCATACAGCTCATGAAAACCCAAAATTCCTATCTCAAAAAATTAGCATATCATGAAAAGGTTCTCTAAACGAGCTATTAACCTAATCATCTGAATCAACTAATTAACTCTAAACACCTGCAAAAGATTCCTGAGGCTTTTAAAAACTCCCAGCCTGGTTCATTACTCAAAACCGCAATCATGGGTAAAACTGCCGACCTGACTGCTGTCCAGAAGGCCATCATTGACACCCTCAAGCAAGAGGGTAAGACACAGAAAGAAATTTCTGAACGAATAGGCTGTTCCCAGAGTGCTGTATCAAGGCACCTCAGTGGGAAGTCTGTGGGAAGGAAAAAGTGTGGCAGAAAACGCTGCACAACGAGAAGAGGTGACCGGACCCTGAGGAAGATTGTGGAGAAGGACCGATTCCAGACCTTGGGGGACCTGCGGAAGCAGTGGACTGAGTCTGGAGTAGAAACATCCAGAGCCACCGTGTACAGGCGTGTGCAGGAAATAGGCTACAGGTGCCGCATTCCCCAGGTCAAGCCACTTTTGAACCAGAAACAGCGGCAGAAGCGCCTGACCTGGGCTACAGAGAAGCAGCACTGGACTGTTGCTCAGTGGTCCAAAGTACTTTTTTCGGATGAAAGCAAATTTTGCATGTCATTCGGAAATCAAGGTGCCAGAGTCTGGAGGAAGACTGGGGAGAGGGAAATGCCAAAATGCCTGAAGTCCAGTGTCAAGTACCCACAGTCAGTGATGGTCTGGGTTGCCATGTCAGCTGCGGTCAATGCAGCTAGCTATCAGGAGATTTTGGAGCACTTCATGCTTCCATCTGCTGAAAAGCTTTATGGAGATGAAGATTTCATTTTTCAGCACGACCTGGCACCTGCTCACAGTGCCAAAACCACTGGTAAATGTTTTCCTGACCATGGTATTACTGTGCTCAATTGGCCTGCCAACTCTCCTGACCTGAACCCCATAGAGAATCTGTGGGATATTGTGAAGAGAAAGTTGAGAGACGCAAGACCCAACACTCTGGATGAGCTTAAGGCCGCTATCGACGCATCCTGGGCCTCCATAACACCTCAGCAGTGCCACAGGCTGATTGCCTCCATGCCACGCCGCATTGAAGCAGTCATTTCTGCAAAAGGATTCCCGACCAAGTATTGAGTGCATAACTGAACATAATTATTTGAAGGTTGACTTTTTTTTGTATTAAAAACACTTTTCTTTTATTGGTCGGATGAAATATGCTAATTTTTTGAGATATGAATTTTGGGTTTTCATGAGCTGTATGCCAAAATCATCAATATTAAAACAATAAAAGGCTTGAAACCACTTCAGTTGTGTGTAATGAATCTAAAATATATGAAAGTCTAATGTTTATCAGTACATTACAGAAAATAATGAACTTTATCACAATATGCTAATTTTTTGAAAAGGACCTGTATGTGACTGAGGTCCTGACTTGATTTCTGTGAGTAACTTCACATCTCCACTCTCTGTTGTCATCTTCATTCAGGAGTGTTGTAGTCAGAGTGATGATACAGTGTCCTGGAGCTGATATCTGATATCTGGAGTCTGATATTGTCAGTTTATCACCAGCCTGATTCACCCAGAACAGCTGAATTCCCTCAGAACGGATCCAATCATCACAAGAGACTCCAGCATATGAAAACAACTGACAGTAGAGAGTCACAGAGCTGCCTGCACTGATCTCAGTCTGTGAGGATGATGAAGAGACTGAAACACAAAATAACACACAAATCACACACTTTACAATCATTGTGAGAGTTTAAATGAAGAACTAGATAAAAAAGCCAGAACAGAAAGTTTTAAAAAGTTTGAAAAGTTTTACGTTTGATGGTTTTCAGTCTGAAATAGTTTGAATTCTAAAGTTTAACGTTTACGTATGTAAGGTTAATGTTTGGATGTTTTGAAGGCAATACAGTCTGTCAGAGATAGATAGAATGTTGTTAGCATGTTATTAACATGATTAACATGTGACTAGCATGATGTTATAATGATTAGCAAGGTACTAGCATGATTAACATGTTATTAGCATGACTAGCAAGTTACTAGCGTTATTCTGGTTGCTAGGCATAGATAGATAGATAGATAGATAGATAGATAGATAGATAGATAGAGAGATAGATAGACAGATAGATAGATAGATAGATGAGTTTGAATGAATTTAAATGGATTATAAATACAGTGCATAGAAGGGAAGTTTGACTGAGTCTCAAAGGATTCTGGGAGTTTTGACAGTTGGAATTTGAATAGTGTTGCTCATTTGAACATTCCGTCAATGTAAGTCTATGGGATTTTTCCCAAATTTAATCGTCATTTTTAGGAAAACCGTAAGTCGGATCAGTTAGAAAAGATACAGCAACTAACTTCAGATCAGTCTGAAGATCTGGGCTGAGTTTGGAGTTTGTAGAGTTAAAGTGTCGACAGATTTAGTCTCAGAAGAAAACAGCAGATCAGTAAGTAATTTTTAAACTGATCATATAATCATAAAATTACCATGAAGAACATGCAGATAAACAAAAGCATTAGGTCTCAGTCTTTGTCCATTGACACGTGTCCATTGTTGGCAGATGTAAAGTCCATAATCTTCTTTTATGATGTTGTTGATGTTCAGAGAGCAGTCAGACCCCAGACTCAGTCTCTCATGACTCTCTGTGTCTTTTTGCCTAAACCAATCAGTTCAACTGATGCTGAATGTCTGTAATAGATCCATGTAGTTGATGTGCAGTTATGAAGATGATTATTACAGGGCAGACGGACATTTTCACCAGAACTGATGAACACATGAGTCACATTCACTCCACTGGTACCTGAAACACAAGAACATTTGAGTGATTATTATTAATATAATATAATCAGTGGTGTAGTGGTGCCTGTAGAAGTGGGTATAGTCTTAAGTTTATTTAATGAACTGATCTTGTTGAAATGAACTCTTTCCCAGACTAATTAAACTAAATGTCTTGTAGAGAAAACAGAGATTTGTTTACCTGTGAGAAGTGAAGAGAGAATGATCAGTCCCAGCAGACACAAATGACACTTATCAGCCATTTTCTCTTTCTGTCAGTCTTCCTCTTCATTATATGCTCACAACTCTTTCTTTAAATACTATCAGCTCTTCCTGTGTTTGTTCACTTCCTCTGATCTGACTGAGTGTTTAAATGCTGTTATTTAGTGACACAATGTCAGTCATAATGGAGAAGTGTGAGAACTGAGATCAGTTCAGGCAGTTTTAACCTGCAGTCATTCTGTAAACACCTCAATCTGTTGAATCTTCCCTCGAGAGCTGAACACAGACTGTTACTGGTGTTGTGTTGAAATCTGTTTCTTCTATATTTCCTGTGAACTGCCAAACCATAACCACTAACCAGACAACAGCGTCTGTGAAACACGTTCTTCAGTGTGAGAACTAAATATTGTTTAGAAACCCAGTCTATAGGCTGTTCTTTACATTACTGTTAGTTTCACTTCATACTTTTAGCAGTTTTACACGTGTTGTTAAATTCTAGAAATAAATGTATTAAAATATTGGAGATTTAACTAGTTTGTTACTGAAAAGTTATTCACTATCACTGACTTCCTTCCTTGAGTCGCACTAATAACAATAATATCAATAATGACATTTTGAAAAATATTTGAAACCCTCATTTTTCAAACTCCTCCAAAGTCATTGGTCAGATATTTGGTGAAAAACATTTAACACATTATTATTAGAAGCACCAGAATTACTAAACACAGTTATATAACAGACATTCAGACGTTTATCTGTAAGTTCACAATACATAAATTCAAAGTGTGTAAATAAAGTTGTGTATAAATTTGCATTTTTAAAGCACTGTAAGTTTCTCCTCCTCTCAGCACTAATATTTGTCTTTTGTCTCTTTGTGTTGTGGTTTGTGGTCTAGTGTTTTCAGAAGTGTGTTACTGCTGACTGTGGGAACTCAGTTAGTTTGACCACACTAGTTTAACCCACACAGATCTGAGATCATCTCTGAGCCCAGTTTGAACTAATAGTTGTGAATTTCCACACATTCAGATCACAGTTCCTCTTTCTGTTTCTACATCTGAATTTCTCAACTTTTTCCTCTGTATAAATGTCTGCTGCAATCTGATTACAAGTTCAGTGTTAGTTTAATTGGTGCAGTTTAATTAAAATCTTTATTTCAGTGTTTTCACGTAAGGCAGAGTTCATCATCCAAACACCTTGATTTGAAAGACCTTGATTAGTTGATTCAGGTGATTTAATCAGAGTTGAAAAGTGTTTCTTCAGGAGCAGGAATGAGGAATCTGATGTACAGTAGCACATATACTGTATTTCTGCACATTTTCATGGACCAGTGATTCCCAAACCAGTTCCTGGAGTCTCATCAACAATGTTTCTAGCATTGGAGTCTCTATTGATGAACTGATGAATGAATCAGGTGTGTTTGATTAGAGAGAGATACAATGACTGTCTTATGCTATTTTGAATCTATCCAGCATTGGTCAAACTCTTTGGAGAACTGAGCTAAGACAAATCAAACCACATAAAAGGTCAGATGTAGGGCCATTCATGCTAAAATGAGAGTGTTTTTAGTAGAGATGTGGATGACCCTGCAGGCCTTACACCTGTTTCTTCAAAAGGAGACGCTGCAACTGTCAGTGCTGATTCTGACGACACTGTGACAAGTGTGAATGAAAGATGCACGAATAAGGAACTTGAAAGTTTCCACTTGTTCAAGGCTGTAAATGTGTCTCATGCATGTGACGGAGACCATCAGAAGGTCGAGGTATTTCATCAACACTTTTTCATTTCTTTGACCAACAACATTGAGTGCAGACTGATGAGAACAGAATTATTTCTGCTGCAGCTGCTCTAAATCCATCAAACTGACCATCTGATGAAAATGAGCACATCCTATATGAGGATGACCAACTTCTCACGATACTTAAGACTCTCAGTGAAGACTAACAGTAATTATGGAATCATCATGTTCCATTCCATTCTGACGCATTTCCTCTTTTTTTTTTTTCAGAAGCTGCTACTGCTACTCTATAACTCCTTTCAGTAAACAATGGAATAAAGTTCAGACAGTTAATAAACTGATTTTAATCCTAATCATAATTAAATCAACATTCATCTGAAATCAATTTTATTTAAATTTCTATAAAACTTAATCTACAGCATTTGAGCAGATTACTTTAACTTCCACAAGTCCTTCTTTCAAATCTTATTTTATTCTGTTCACTTATTTAATATATTGAATTTATATTAGTTCACAACCAAATATCTGAGAGCTTTAAAGGGTTCAGGGCTCAAAGCAGTAAAATAATTAGTAATTAGTTCATGACTAAGGGGGAATCTGCTTTTAAGGGCCCAAAGAAATGAATCAACAAAAACAAATCTCACGAGAGGTCACAGAAACCTTTCCAGTGTAAGTTAAATATGAATGTAATACTTAGATATTACATCTAATTTGGTACAAACACAAAGCGTTGCACGTTTTATTGGACTGCAAAGATGAGAAGTGGTGATATTTATTTAGTAGAACATTTGCAACTGCTTTTTATCACTTAATTAGAAACACCATAAATAAAGTTGATTCTGTTATATGAACTACTGAACAGACAGATGTTGATTTTAAAATACAAAGTATTGAAAATAAAAATAAAGCTCGGGGAAAAAACACACACACACACACACACACACACACTATAAGTGTGTCCCATGAGGTAATGAAAAGTTTGACACACACTTCTTCATCATCACTTCAACATTTGGGCCAAATACAGGAAATACCTCATATAAGAGCAGAGACCACAAGTGTGAGGATTTGGACAAGGCATCTGTTGGTTATATATAGTGGGTGGAGATGACATCACTGCAACCTGATTAGCTGCTCATTAAATGCAGATTCCATTGGTCCGTTTGTGTCTGAATGGGCGAGACTTGGCCTGAATTAAATGGGCATCAGACTTTGTCTGTAACGTGTTTACTGTAGTGTTATATTGTATTAACACACAGTGTGAGCAAGTATCTTAATTCCCAAACAAACTTTACTTTTACAGTTTTTACATTTATTTATTTATTTATTTATATTATTGTTGTTGAGGGGTGGTGGGGGTGGGGGGTTGGGCATTAATAATTCCAAACCCAATTAATTTGCTGTGAGAAAAGGTGTGTGGAAATCATTAGTTTATCAAAATAGATTTCTGAACCAACCACAATAAAGTTATATGAATTATTATGAATATTGATCATTTCATAATTTGTTAATCTTCATTTCTTTGCTTCACAATTGATCACATTTCCAACTAATGAAGGTGAATCACCAGATTAGAGTAACAAACTACACTGAGGTGAACCAGATGTAGTAGAACCCAAGTGCAGTTTAATATCTTCAACATGAAACTAACAGAAAATAAACAAAGTCTTAGCATGACTTGACAAAACATGAAGTTAACATGACACAAACATAATGTACAACACAGAAGCAATGCAAACATGAGGGTTTAAATTTAAAACCATAGGGAACACATGATAGAAAGCAACCAATGACAGCAGACACAAATGACACTTATCAGCCATTTTCTCTTTCTGTCAGTCTTCCTCTTCATTATATGCTCACAACTCTTTCTTTAAATACTATCAGCTCTTCCTGTGTTTGTTCACTTCCTCTGATCTGATTGGCTGAGTGTTTATTTGACTGACACTATATCAC